>NW_015386385.1:110472-239985 GCF_001527695.2 Protobothrops mucrosquamatus | reverse complement strand
GATTTATGAGATATGTACTACAAAGTCAAAATAACTTTTAAACAGAGTTTTACCATTAATTATTTCCATCATGTATGAAATAATTTTTAAAAAGGTCTATAGATATATAAAATACATGCTTAAATATTTTGTTATATACTGAAAATATTGGTAATTTTTACTTTGACTGAGGCAACTTGTCACTGAACTTTCAGTTCTGTTTAGAACTATTCATCTTGAACATAAGACATAGTGAAAATTTTCTAGTAGCATTTTGCTGCAGTTACTTTAGGAAATAGATGCTTGTTTTAATCTACATTTCTACTACTGTCACAGGCAGTAAAGATGCCTGAAATCCCATCTGGAATATCCAAGCAATTTTTTTTCTCTGATGGAAGGGGAAAAATAAATATTTAAAATAGATAGCATTTGAAAAAAGTTATTAAAATAATGCAAAGAAGAACAAAATTTTAAATTTGTATGCAAAAATTAAATTGCTAACTTTCTGTGTTGGTTCCTCTTGTGTTACAATATGCATTTTTTCTGCTGTGGCATGTTATAAGGAAGACATCACATTGCACATATTTTTGTGGAGGCAACTGGTAGCAGTGCAGCAAGCATCGCCAATAATCTTATTCTAAAGGATTTCTACTGCAGCTGACATTTTTAGACTATGTATTTGAGAGCTAATATGATTCCTTTAGGAGCATTTGTTGTGTAAATAAAAATCTTGGCATTCATTTTTCCAAAAAGGTGGTTAGTTAAATGAAAAATCATGCATTAGGCAGGTTCAACAAAAATGCAATATATATTGCTTGTGTAAAGACAAATAAAGCCTGTTCTCAAGATGGCTGACTTAGAAGTGTTCTACTGTTTTGATACATAAGCAGCTAAGCTGAGCAGGAAGTTCATTTGATGAATGTCAAGCTGTCTCCAGGTAAGAAAAGTAGTTTCATAATCTTTTATAACCTTTTCAAAGATATATATATACATACATACATACATACATACATATATATATATATATATATATATATACACACACACACACACACACATATATACGTTGTTAATTATAGTTTAATTTAATTATAGTTTCAACATTTAAAAAGCTGCTTGATTAGGTTGTGTGGCAGTATATTTGAGGGCTTAGGATTGTTGGAGATAGCCACAGATTGATTATTTAATAGAGTAATTGACATAGACGGTTCTGTGATGAATTTTGTGACTCTATTTAGTGATTCTCTTATGAAAAGAATTTGGCTTTAGTTTTATCTCATATTTTTATCACTAAATATGATTGCAGTTTCAAAATAAGTAACAGAAACAGTGATGGGTTTTTTATTTTTCATTTTGTTTATGTCTGATAGTATGTATTAAAATATATAATTAGATTTTCAGACATTATTTGAAAAAGTGATTTCCTCCCATACCAGGAAAAAATTGTTTAATCTCTAGACTGAAGAGTCCTATGAGATTGGAGATTCAAGTTTCTAGCTCTCAAGTCTGTATTAATATATTTTGGAACTACAGTAACACATTCCTAATAAAATAAAAATCAAATAAAGAACTTCAGTTTAAAAGCAATAATCAGCATTTTAGGTTTTTTTCTATGTCCTATTAAAAACACAGATTATATATCTTACATATGTAAATGGAAAACTGCTTTAAGTTTTTACTTTTCATATTATGCAAAATATTGGCATAACCTCTATAGCATCTTCTTTTCAGTGTTGATCTATATGTGAATATGTAAAATATTTGTTCATTATTTCTAGTATTTAACTCTATCACATGTTTGGGACACAGCATTCATTGAACAAGAATAATGATAGTGGCAGCATTGTAAAATGAAACTAAGAGTTACAGGGAAGTTTAAAACTGTATGTGACCAAAGGGAGAAATGTTTTCATTTCATTATTCTGGTTTACCTTTGATAGAATTCTGTGTCATGAATATATTTAAGATTACAGATTGAAGCCTTGAATAACTTAAAAACTATCTTTAAAAGATTATTTTATTATTTTAAAAATAAAATATTGTATTATTCAATATAAGGCGTGTATATGTATATATATGTGTGTGTGTGTGTGTGTGTGTGTATAATATATATATGTGTGTGTTTGTGTATACACACAATTACATTATTCTAAACAACTAAAAATAATTACAAGAATAATATGGACTGCTAAAAAGAAAACAAAAAAAATTAAACAATGTTTTTAAAATTCTGAATTACTAATCTTAAAAAGTCTGGTAGAAGAAAAAAGAGTTTCCCTTGGTATTGAAAACTTGACAAAACTTCACTAAGTTAGTCCTCAATTAGTCTATTAGTTTATCCATTTTTTCATAGTAACCAAGCTTGAAGTGGTTCAAAGTTTATCAACATTACATAACTAAACAATTCATTTGTAAATCAAAATCTTAAGGTTAGTGAATATCATGATTAAACAACCCACTGATTAATTATTGGCCTTAGCGAGAAACCTTAGAACTCAGATGGTCTCGTCTTTTAATATCTGCCTTGTATATTGTAATCAAGATCTGGCCAGACTAGATAGTGAAACAGGGACTAGGTCTTGCTGGTCACAACTAGATGATTATCGTTTATTGTTCCATAATTTGGTTGTATACAGAAAAATATTACTTACAAATAGCCACAGACCAAGTCTAAATACACAGGCCCTTGGAGTAGACTCTTAAACAGGATGTCATCATTTAGGCCAGCTAGATGTAGAAAGAAGATAATATTCTGTCTCTTAATCATATTGCTACTTGTAAATACAGACTTGTAATTCTATTTCTCTTTATGGACAAATGAAATGAGATGCCACTTGAGTCCATTACAGTAAACACAGGCTTTCCTTTACAACTGGGATTTTCTTCCTCGTTACCTCCTCTCAGAGTTAGCAAGTATGATGTAGCCCAGTTTTATATAACGTTTATCTTATTACTGCTTATGCACATCTATGTATACATATCTCTTGGTCCAAATTGCACAACCAATTTGTTGAAGAAAGAACAAGAAGCATCAGTCAGGACTAATGGCAGTTATGCAGTAAGTTGCATGGCTGGTTATAAAAGCAAAATAAAATAAAAAGAGGGTAACCTTTTTCCATTGGTTTGAACACTGACAACTAAGCATTTATAAAGAGGGTGGGATTTCATTTATTACAATATGCTAAATCAACAGAAAGAATAAATCTAGATGATGGGTTTTAAAAGTTGTGAACAAAAGTATTAATCACCAGGAAGGAAAACCAATGTTACTATGTTCAGTCATTATTTTCTAAGCATTCTGTTTCCATGGATTCACTTACTCACTTCTATACAAATGTAAGCCATTTTTCTTCAAATACCTCAATTTGGCTATATGTGGCCATGCACAGTAGGAAAAGCCTTACCACATAGTACTGACATGAGCTACACTACATTCTTGTGATGTTGTATTAATACGTTTCTCCATGTTATGATTATAGATGATGTCATTCACTAGAAATGATGTTTCAATAACTGCTTCCATTTCCAAGGAGTTTTTCAAGAATGAAAGCCCATGAATAACAAGAATTGAATAAAATCGGCTAATTACATTTAAAATATATTCTCACACTTATGAAAGAATGAAAATGTTTATGCAGTATGCCAGATCCTGAGTCCTTAACCATTATCAGCTGTTCCTCCATGATGAAATGTTCTAAATGACTAATAGTAGGCACCATTTCTAATACTGAAATTTTAAAATAACAGTTATTTACTGGTTTCCAATTCCATTTTGGTTACAAAAATGGTGGTCACTCCAAATCTGCTCTACACTTCTAAGGATAAAAGTGTTCAAGATAGGTATTAAGAGGCAGTGCATAATTTCATGTTAATTAACATTGAATGTTTTATTGTATCATGCAAATGTCTCTTGATATAGTTCTTATATTGAGCCAAATTATCAATGTTTTATCTTAATGCTGACATGAATACCAGCAGTCACCTCGTCAAGATATCAAGTAGAAATAAAGTAATTTCCAGTACTATTAAGAAATATCTTTTTACTAGAGATGTTGGGATTGAGATTTTAGACATGTGAAATATCGGTGCTATCATTGAGTATTAATTGCTTTTAAAGGGAGAGAGACTGTTTAACCACCATGTTTCCCCCTTTCTTCATGTATTAATGTTACTGAACTTGCTGTTCAAATAAAAGGTCTTTACATTCCATCTGCTATATGTAGCTATTTGATTATTAAATGTCTGTTTATATTTTGTTTTTAAGTGAAGCTCATTTTGCTTGATTTCATTTTGTATGTGCTTAGGTAACGATAATTTAAAACAAATAGAAATACTTTTAAACATGGAAGGAAACTGCTTTGAAGTACGGATGATTATACATCATGGAAGGCAAGGGTCTCTTTCCACTAAGGAGATGTTTCTCAAAAGCATTGGGGTTTTATTTAATGAAAAAGTGGGCAATTTTACAGATAATGTTTTAGATTTTCAGTCAAACCTGACAAATGCCTCCCTATTAAATTATAGCTAGGTATATTTTTAGTATTATATGTACATATAGTTTAATGGTGGATGAAAAATTTAACAGTATAATCATTTTTAAAAAAAACACAGTTGAATTTTACTGCATTTCTAAAGATAGAGCTATATTTCCTGTCTTTAAGGCTAAAAAGAAATAATGGACAAACCCTGTCATTATATTTTTTGTATTCTATGCATATTTAAAATGTACGAAAGTTTGTTACATGCTTAACTAATATCTGCAAATCTGGCTCTGTTGTGGGAGAGCGTAATAGTTTGACTTTGTTATGAAGAGCACTCCATTGTGCATGTGGAGAGAGGGAGATTTCATGAAGCTCTGCTGATTTCACATACAGTAGTGCTAATGCTTAGGAGGTGTGCTATTTTTAGCCCTGTTGCCAGGCAGATCTTTTCCTGCTTCCTGCTGATTCTCAGCCTTTAGTACTGCTGGGCTTGTACAAACCAGTCTTTAGTTGCTAACCAATGAAATTGCACAAATGTTCAGTAATTTGTCTGACATCAGGCTTGTTGTATCTTGTTTATGTATAGTTTCTCTTATTAGGTATGTTGATAATATGGCAGTATGACTTCAGGGGCTTCTTGTTAGGGCATGTTTTTATATATTCAGAAAAGATAGTCATTTTTAAATGGCAGGTAAATGGCAAAGGTAAATCTGTAGGTTAATTGGGGTGGTGGGGAGGGGAGGTAAATTTGTACTGTAACCAAATTTTTATTTGTGACGTCTCCCAAAATTAAACTGCATCTACTTTATCCACATTTATTATTTTGTAAAGGACTTGGTATAAGCCAGTATTTGTGTTGTGTACGAACAAGCAGATGTATTTCATTTCTCCCGATGAAACCGTCTCAAAAAATAGTCAACAATACATGTTTCTGGAAAATCACTAGAAATAAATTAAGTTTAAAGATGTATCTTGTAACAGAATGTATCATTGCTTTCTGGTAGTTTATAAATGCTACTTTTTTAATACTGAAACTTTGAATTTTGATGTATTTCTATGTAATTTCCCTTGTGTTTCCAGAGGGTGACACACCTGATGACGTAAAAAGGTAAGATAATCAAATCTAATTATAAAGTTACACATAAGAAAGCGGCTGAAATGTAAATATGCATAGTTTTGCATTTTGCTTTTGATAGGCTCATTGTTACCCTATTTAAAACATAGTGTTAAATGCTATATAATTTTAGTATCAAATATTTATTTGCTGCTTTAAAATAGGTTTCTTAATGGAGGCACCGTAAGAGAGCATTGTCAAAATTTCCTGTTTTGCTTGGGCAAGACTTCCACAGGCAGCAAAATTTGGAACAAGTTTTGAGAGATGTCTAAACCATTCACAAGAAATCTACTTCTTTTGGCTTCATTCATAAGGGGTTGCATGTAGTCATTTATCATTTTAGGAAATTGTATTACAAATTTAAGAACTCACACTTCGATTACTATACTAACACAGGTTCCCATTACACTACATTGAATGCTATTTATTATCTTTATAAAACAAAGGAATACTTATGTAACCAACCAATTGTCCTGCTGAGACGGCAATTTATTTAAAATCCAAACATAGAAAATCCAAATTATAGAAAATAACGCAAAGATGGTTAGCAAAATAAAAATATACGTTGAAAAAGTATTTATGAGAATAAGCCAATAATAACAATAGCAATAAACCACAACTGATTAATATAGCCTAGTTTATTTACATAGGCTTTATAGCAGCTTGTAATTGTGTATTAGCGCTTTAGTAATTATCTAAAAGGTTTTATGGTAGTTGCTCAGAAACTAAGAATGCAAGGAGTTTATTTTTGTGTTGGTTGAAGGAGAGTGTACAGTCTTCTAAAAAGAAATGACTACTATTGATATTTAAACTGAGAAATTCAGAATTAGATTAAGCTCTCAATTTCACAACCTATTGTACGGAAATTTCAGCAATTTCCAATCTTACTGCTACAATGTAAGATTTACCCTTAAAATTATATATTGAAGAAGGATATTTTCAAAATACTGTCAAGGATTGTACATTTTCTAAATATTCAATGGTTTGATTTTTTTTTTCAGGCTATGTCTAAATGTTCAGTTTTATTTGATTTTCTTGTTGCTGGGCAGAAGTGAGATTTCATGTTCTTACTGGTGGGTCAGGATTAGCTTTCTTGAGCCAATAGGATAAGATAAAACTTTCATAGGAAAGGGCTTGGTAACAGTAAAGCACAGCTGCCGATTTTTTCCTGTGTGATAAGTCACACAAATGTGTGAGTACAGCTAACTCCCTCTTGAGTATGCTTCTGAAACTGCAAGAGCTCAAAAAATAGAAGGAATACTGTTGTTACCTACTACTATTCCTCCTGACTTATGCTCAATCTAAGTGGCAAACATACAAACTATAGTTCTTGAGGTCTGGTTTTTCTTAATAAGATGAGGAACTAAATCAATGTAATAAGCACTGCCTTTTAATACAGATATAATTCAACTTGTGTGGAAGATAATGTAATTTTTTTAAGTGTAGAATTTTTGTTAATTTCCTGAGGGCATAAATGGAACATATAAGTTAGCAAATATTTATAAAGACTCTTAAGCACGCCAGTAAATATTTTAAAGAAAGAAGAAATATAATAATCTTAACACAAAGTAAGATTATGAAAATTTATGAAAATTGCCTGTTATTTCAAAACTTCAATGTACATTTCTCTATGTGTATTCTTGACACACCAAAGCAGAGTTTATTATACAAATGTGCATTTGCATTTTAATGGACTGTTGAGCAACGTCTGAGCCATGTTTTAGAACAAGTCTATAGTCCTGCATGGTACTAAAGCCAAGGATTTCCTAATTACCTTGCAGGCAACACTTAATATAAAACTGCTTAACAGTGAACATTATTTGCTTATATATTTTTTTTCTAAATTGGGTTATATTTGTTGGAGAAACACTTTGCTTTTGGAACTGTAATAGAAATGCCCTTCTGGAATGCTTGTAACCCGTATGGAGCTGTTTTAAGTCTCATACAGTATACTGTTGTCTTTTCATGATCTCGGTCTCCTCTGTTGCCGGGTAAAATACATTTGAGCTGGAAAGTGATTGGCTAACCTTTTTAACTAATATGACTTCATGAGTATGGGTTAATCCCTAGCAGCTATTCTAATACCTATCTTTGTGGCCATGTAGCAATGAACTTGCTTTTCAAAAAAAATATATATTAGGGAAGAGAAGGAAAAGTTCCTAATTATGAAGGCAAGGACACTTTCAAATTTCACTTTAGAAACTATTTTTACTCTTACACAAATAAGCACTGAAAACTGACAAGATTTTCACCAAGTAAAAGTGTCAGTGATTTAAATAATTTCTTCTGGTAAATGACACAAATATTTAATATTTATGAAATGAATTGTATTATGCATAGGCAAATAGTGTATATAGGTTTTTGCACAACTAAGCAAGATTTTCTTGCATAGTCCTATCGCCTAACTTGTATGGTTCTGAACTGTAGAACTTTAAAAAGCAACAGCAAAAATAAGGCTGTTAAATTTCAGAAATTGTTTCTTCTTGGTAAGACATATCTCTTAAGATTTGTGGGTCTTTATGAATCCACTGAAGTAAGTCATGCAAGCTTTTCTGCATTTCCTTCATTCTGTGGAGTCATTTGTATGAGAAGAGATCAAGGCTTACTAAAGTATCCAATTTTATGTTTTTATGTGCACTTAATGTAAAATACAGATACACAATTCACTTTCTGTAGAAAAAACTTAAGCAGAAATAATGACTCTCTATTTTACCATTCCTCGTGTATGATTTTAAGTTAACTATTACCAGATCTACATGCATGTGAGCTTTATTTGAAGAATGGAAAATGTTTTTTACAGCAATTTTATTCTAAAAAAATAGAGAATGACTGATTGGTTTGCACAGATATCACCAAATTATTTAAAGTGGTTAGTTGTGATCTAATTGCATACTGCTTTGTTTTTTCTTGATACTTTGCTAACAACAAACTTATTATGTGGCTACAGTATGCACCCTTGTGGATATTTTGTGATGTTTGCACAGTAGGGATTAAAATATTGTGTTATATTATCAGTTGAAATGTCTTAGGATATTTCAACAATAAATTTAGCAGAGTTTATAGTGAAAGCTTTTTGAGTGATTTTCTTCATATATTTTTTTAAAAAATTCTACTGAAAGGATTCCCAGTTGGACATTGCTACTGGAGAAGGCACAGGTAGGCCTCATTTAACAGCTGCCCTATTTATCAACCATTTGAAGTTATGATACCACTGAAAAAGTAACTTTATAATCAGTCCTCACATTTATTACCATGCAATCATGTGGTTGCCATTTGCATGTTTCACAGCAAGCTTCCAACAAGTAAAATCAATGGAGAATCCAACAGTAAAATCACAAATCACTTAACCACCATGGGTAATTTGCTTAACAATTGCAGCAGAAGTGAAGTTGTAAATCCATCGCAGTCATGTGATGTCTCACTTAACTGCATTGCTTATTCACAAAGTTGCTGATCCTAATTGTGGTTGTTTAAGCAAGGACTACCTGTAATCTCTACCAGTTTTTGCAGACTTGCTATCTCGATTGAATTAGAAAGTTGACAATTTATATAATGTGATTTCAGTATGTTGCCATCAATACTTTACCTTCATGATCAAGTTTAAATAACTTCCTGAAATAAGTAAAAAGGGATTCTGTACCACAAAAAGTCCAATGAGAGTCATTGTTAAATCATCTCCCCAATGATTTTGCAGAAAAAATAACAAACCTGTTGCACTTAAAGTTAGATTTTTATTGATGAATTTTCCTTGTTTTTCTTTTTTATCCTAAAACTACTTTTTAAGAATCAAGATGGAAAACAGTGAAGAACCTCAAAAAAAAGTTTTTAAGGCCCGTAAAACCATGCGAGCAAGTGACAGGCAACAGCTTGAAAGTGTATATAAAGTAAAAGAAGATTTTTTGAAGACTGCTGATCTGAAACTGTTAAATGGAAAACATGAAAATGGGGATTCAGATATCAGTTCTCCTTTATTAAATTCTGACTGCATTGAGGATAGAGAGGTGAATGGCCTAAAAGACATATATCTTGATCCTGAAGACAGAAAAATAGAATCTGATGAAATCGCTGATGTCAAAAGTCCGGATAACAAGGAAAACCAGCATGGTGACTTAACAGCAAAATGTGAAACTCTTTCTCCTGAAAACATTGTTTCTGAGCAACATCATGAAAATAGTAGCCCACCCTTGAGCCCTGGATCTGAAAGTCAAGTACTTGAATGTAATAAAGATAATGACATTCAGGAACAGATCACTATAAAAGAGGACCTGAATGATAAAGATCTTTGTGTAGCAGATATTTTGGATCAGAAAACCTCATCAAGTCAGACTGAAGAAGAAAATAACAATGACCAAATGGTAGAACCAGCAGAAACAAATGAGTTGGCTATTACCACTGAACTGTCTATGGAGGAAAAAAATAATGCACAGGAAGCTGTTGTAAAAGAGAAAGTTGATGAGGAAGCAATATCTAGTAGTTTGAATACAAATAAAAGTTCAACGAATGAAATCAAATCTGCAGATGTGGTAGAGACTGTGGCTCAAAAAACTGTAGAAGAACCACCAACTGAGAGTATGTTGGGAAATGCAGCTAAAATGGAAACAGATGAAATTATTCCAATTTTAGAAAAGCTGGCCCCAGCAAATGCATTAAATTGTTTCTCTCAACCCATCTTGCTCCCTGTAGAGACTCCTAGCTTATGTTCAGAAGAAAAGGTAGCAAATTCTTTAAATTCTCCATCTAAACGTGAAAGCAATGAAAGTTTGCCCAAAGAAGCTTTTTTGGTTCTTTCTGATGAAGAAGAAGTTTGTTGTGAAAAAGAAGCTGTAGTATTAATGCCAAACCATGAAAATTCTCCAGGTGAGTGGTATTTTTCTCTCTCTCCATTTTAAATGGTCATTTGAAACTCAATATTGGAACTTAAAAGCAGTAAAATAATTGCCTTATCTGTGAAATAAATTAGTTATATTAAATGTAGAATAAACATTAATTGTATCCAATGTTTTAAAATTACAATATCAATATGATATTGCTGTTTAAAAATTAAAACATAAGAATAATAGTGTATAATAACCATACAAATAGTAAACTACTCAAGCCTTCAAAACCTACTTTTCAATAATAACAACCATCAAACAACATCTACCTATCCCAGGTTCTTAGGAAGGACTCAATAGGTAGATAAAAATGCCAAATTGAGTGTAAACCTCTTGCTGATGGTGTGACCAACCATAATAATTTTTTTAATTCATGTGTCATACAACTTCCAGCAACAGTAGAATATGAAATCGAATAAACCACATCTAGAGCAAATGCAACAAAAATTATTCTAGAGGCATTTGACTTATGCTGTTGATAACTACTGTGTTTCCCAGAAAATAAGGCCCACCCAGAAAATAAGCCCTAGCCTGATTTTTGGGGGTGTGCCTAATATAAGCTCTACCCCAAAAATAATCCTGGGGGTGTAGGCGTGGCCAGCATAGGAGGCAGTGAGCACACGGGGGGCTGACTGTGTCCAGCAGCCACAGCCCGCTCAGCACAAGTAAGAGCACGGAGGTAGAGGTGGGGGGGGGGCAAGCGATCCGAATATGCTGTGCGTCTGTCAGGCTCGCATAGCACCGGCAGCAGGCAGAAGCATGGGGGGAGGCAGGTGATCTGGACGCGCTACGCAGCCACCTGACTTGCAGGAGGCTTGCTAGCAGCACCGGCAGCAGATGGAGGCACGGGAAGAGGCAGGCGATCCCATCATCTCTTGGCTTGCCCTCGGCTGTGCTGGGCAGGTAGCCACAAAGTACGGGATCACCTTCCCCCCGGTGCCTTTGTCTCCGCCTGCTGCTGATGCTGTCAAGCAAGCCTACTGTTAACCAGGTCGCCACGCAGCACATCCGGATTGCATGCCTCCCCCTCTGCCTTCACACAGACTTATCTGCGCTGTGCCAAGGGGCCCAGTGGGCTGCAGCTGCTGCCTGACACAGTTGGCCCCTGTGCACTCACTGCCTCTTGTGTGCGCACCAGGAGTGGGGCGCCCGACTGGGCTGATCACCCTGATACTGTGTTTCCCCCAAAATAAGCCCTAATGCATCTTTTGGTGCCAAAAAATATATAAGACTGGGTCTTATTTTCAGGGAAACACAATACTTGTAGTTCTTGAATTTTATTTTTACATTTATAGTATGTTGCTGTAATATAAGATCAAACTGCATTAGTAGAATATTTGAATATAATCAGTTGATATTTATTGGCTCATTTTTTATTGTTTTACTACTTTGGATATTATAAATCTGCTTTGATACTGAAATTTGACCAGAGTTGATTCTCAGCAATGGCCTCAGAGGAAGGAGGTAAAGCAGTAGCACCCCCCAAAAAATCACCCCTAAAGAATACCAAAGTCCAGGGGTCCCCAACCTTCAGACCACAGACCACTAGCAGGCCTTGAGCTTTTTAGAACTGGGCTGGGGAACTCGTGGGCAATCACGCATGTGCGCGCATCCCCACTCACATGAGCAGCAGGTAAGCATGGGCGTGTATGCATCATTTGTATGAGCGATGGATGCGTGTGTCCACTGCTCGCGCAAATGGAGCTGCGCATGTGCTTATCCATTGTGCATGTGTGTGCACTTGTTCGCTGTGCGTGTGCATGCTTGGCTGCGTGCACAGAACCATACCCTCCCCCCCCACTGATCTGCAAAGCCGGAAAGGTTGGGGAACTCTACCATAGTCAAAAAGAGCAAGGATGGATACACAACCTCCATTCCACTCCTGCCAGATATCCATGAGTGCAACCAATGCAGTTTCAGTCCCATGTTGGCCTGAAATCTGATTGAAAATGGTCCAAATAATGCTCTTTCTCCAGGATCCTCTGAGGTTATACCACCTCTCAATCACCTTTCCTATGTTGGAGATTACATGAACATTGTCGGCATGAAAATTGTCCGGCACGTTGGAGTCCAGCAATGGCTTCTGATCTAGGGGGCAAATAAGTGACTCTTTAAAAACGGCCAGAAACAAGGATGGATTCACGATCACTTGGACCCATCCACGTGACACCCATTGGGCTGCCTTAACCAGCCAGAAGGGTCATGAATCTAATAATGCAAGTGGTGGTGTTTGCATTCTACATGACCCTCCCACTTCCTCAGATCAAACAGTTGCCATATAACTGGGTATATCTGTTCTCTTGGCATCTCCATAGGACTTGCACCACCCTTGATATCCAACTATGAACAAATTGAACCACAGCAGGACTGTGTCATGGTTCCAACAGATGAAACTCTTCAAAGGAATTTCGAGGCATTGTTTATCTTTACCCTCGTCCACCTTTGAAGCACTTGATGGTGGCAAGGGTGTCTCGAGGTGTCTGGAGTCTCTGCTGGGTAGGGTCCATTCTGATGACCAGATCAGCTGTCCTTCCGGCTTGGGTTTTGCCTCCAGCTGGGAGGCCTGAAAAACCGAATTCCCCTCCCTTGGACACATAATATCAAAGCACAATTCCCTCCTTCAATTAACAGTCATAAATCACATTCCCCAATTAGCTTGAAGCGCGGGCTTCCTCTCCAATTCTCCAGCCCGTCAATTCTTTATCAGCTCTGGGCTCAATAACCTTGATTCTCATGCTAGGTTTAGTGTTGTTATGTCTAGCTAGATTCTCATTCACATTCCCCTCCTCCCAGCATCATCTAACTCTAAAAGTGAAAAGATGGCTACATTTCCATCTGTTGTCAATACAAAACATCCGATTTTAGCAGCGTTGACTTCCACCACCCCCTTACAAAAAGGACAAATCCAGTAATGTAAACAAAAGCACAGGTTAGGGATTGCCTCTTGGTTTATTAGGGTGTTTCCTATAGAACCTATTAATGAGTCGGTCAGCTTTCACATCGCTAGACTTCACCAAAGTGGCCCCAGACAAAGAATATCCCTTCCATTGTACTTTACTGCAATTTCCCTTTAAAAATTCTAGAATCGAGAATATGGTTTACTTCATAGTGAGTTTGTCCTGCCACCACGAGGGGTCTGGGTGCCCCCCGTGGTCATGGGGGAGGTCTTAAAGTGGAACTCCGATAAGGTTTCAACAGGCTGCAATGGAATACAGGGTGAACTTTTCCTAAGAGCTTAGGGAGTTTTAATTCCACTGTGACCGGATTAATGATCTTTACAATGGGGAAAGGTCCCAAGAACTTCGGTCCTAACTTCTTACTAGGTAATTTGAGCCGTAAATATTTAGTTGACAGGTAACCCTTTCCCCCAACTTGAAATGTTCTTTGAGGAGCCCTTTTTTTATCTGTTTGCTTTTTGTATGTCACAGGCAGAATTAAATTATTGTCTCTCCTTGGAATTGATCCCGATGGTTCCAACGTTAGTAATTTGGTCTTATATTGTCTAGGGGATGGCTCCCCCTATATTACTTCTCAGGTTTCTAAATTTCTTTTAAGAGCTGTAACTATTAGAGGAGAGCGTTGTAATTCCCTTTAGCCAAGGCTTCTGGTGCTTAATTGTTTGTGATTATATTTTTCTTGTGTTTTTTTGTTGTTGTTGCACTTGCATTTTGGTCTGTGACTGCAATAAAAATTATTATATGTCTCGGAAGCCTTTTTTAAAGTAGTTTTCCTACCAGATGAATGGGTTCCATTTGTCCAACCAAGGTAGCCCTAAGATCACAGGCTCAGTCATTTTTGGAGCCACCATGAGGAGAATGAACTCACAGTGCTTACCTATTTCTAAGCGTAGGGGTTCGGTCAATTGCGTGACTAAAGTTCCTCCCATTAGGGAGCCATCGGCTTGCTCATACCTCACGGGTATGAAGAGCGATTTTGCTCGTATACCCATTTTCAGGGCAAGTGACAAGCTGATAACGCACCGGGAGCATCCGGAGTCGACTAGTACTTTTAAATCTACCTGTGCCCCATCTTAGGGATTATGAGTTTGGCAGGTAGTGAAAAAGGTGGGTCGTTCTCTCCTTCATTGTCGCTGTCGTAGGAGGGTAGAGGCTTAGGTCTCTGCAGTCTCCTGTGTGGGGGTTGTGACTTGGGCAGGTCCTGCGCGATCCAGTTGGTTTTCTCTTTCGTTGGCTACTGGGCTGGTTTCTTCCTCGCTGGTGGTCTTGGTCTATGCTGCTGCTTGGGGGTAAGGGACTGGGCAATTCGCTGCTCGTTGTCCCTGTTGTCCACATCTGAAACACTTGATCGATGGCCCAGCAGGTGGTCTGGGATTCTCAGTAGCCGTAATGGTTGGAGGTTTTCGGGGGTGGGGTGGCTGTCATTTGGGTTGATTTGGCCTCGACTCGGCTTCCTGTGGGGGTGGCTTCTGATAGCGGGCGAGCTGAACATCTAGTCTTATTGCTGTCTGGTACCACTCTTGCAGCTGATCAGGGACTGCTCGATAGATACAAGCCTGGGAGAGGTGGTTGTTTAGTCCCTCCTTGAAATGGTGAACTAGGGATTGCTCGGGCCACCTTTCTATTCTGCTGGCTATCTTGCGAAACTCTCATACGTATTCTAGGGCAGACCTGCCGGCTTGTTTTATTTTGTGGACTTGCTCCTCCGCTTTGAGGGCAATGGACGGGTCCTCGAACCTTGCTCTCAGTCCTAGGAGGAAGAGGTGGGGGTCCTCTAACTCGGGTGCTTGCTTGTTATACAAATTGTTCAGCCACTCGGATGCTTCTGCTTCCAAGCTGGACACAATCACGTCGACCATAGTGGCTGGGTTCAGATAGAAATAGGCATAGCGGTTCAAGTGAGAGCGCACCTGATTGAGGAAAAAGATCATCTTCTCTGGGTCCCTATCGAAGATGGCTCTAAGAGGTGGCGCCATCAGTGGTTGCTGGCCTCCCCACTGTAGATGTTGCATCCCCAACTGTTTCTGCCTCCCCCATGGTGGCTGCTGCATCCCCAGTTGCTGCAAGCCTCCCAGCAGTTGTTGCGCACCGGGGGCTGTTTCCACCCCCACGTCTATTGTTGCATTGCCGGCGGCTATGGCACCCCCAATTGCTGTGTGACCCTCAGTCTCAGCGGTTACTGTAGTGGCACTCTGAACGGTTGCTGCATAGGTGGGGGCTGCTTCCATCCCCACTGCTGCTGGCCTATGGGGGGTTGTGGTGCCCCCAGTTGCTGTAGGCCCTCCAGCCCTGGAGGCGATTGTTGCTGGATCCCCATCGGTTCCGGGCCCTTCAGCAGTTGCTGCACGTTTGGAGGCAGCGGCCAACCCCAGAGTTGCTGTAGTGCTCCCAGCAGTTGCTGACCCCCTGGCGGCTGCATCATCCCCAGTTGTTGCAGGGCCCCCATCTGCTGCTGCACATTCAGGGGCTGTGGCCATCCCCAGTTCGGCACTGCTCCCTAGAGTCGGATACAACTGGACAGGGGAAACTTTACCTTTATCTAGAATCATCAATCTGGGGAAATCTACAGGCAGCCCTGAGCAATCCCAATTGCTCCCTTGAGTCTAACTCAGGGTCTCGCAACTGACAATGTGTGCAACATTAGCAATTTCTGTATAGCATCTGTTTTGCAGTTTGGATCTTGGCTGGAAGTCACTAAACCATATCAATAAAGTGAGCATTTTCAACTTTACAGAAATGAGAATTGGAAACAGCATTTTATTTGTCATTTACTTTATTGTAGCACATTTATTTTTATTACATCCAAGTCAGTTTTTGCATGATCAAGTTTCTTTTTGAAACTATAGACGTAACTGCCAAAGACAAGGAGATCCGAACTCATTGGTAGCCTCAAATTGCAATGAACAAGGACATGCATTCAATTTCATAGCTACTAAGATTGTTGTCTGAGCAGGGACAAAAATAGGGAAATGATTGAAGCCTGAGAAACAGGCCCTTTGTCAGTCGAGTGCAGATTTACCACCAGCTTATTCATTACCTAGGAGCCAAGGGTTTAGCAGCACAATGAAACAACAACCAATGACTAATATCCAGCCATCAACACCCCAATTATCAACTAAAAGTCACACACAACCAGACACCACATAAATCCTATGTATAGTGCACACATTCTGGAGAGAGAGAAGTTCCCTGTGGATGGACTCCAGCATAAGCCTGAAAATTTGGAAGGCTAAACCTCTGGTTCCATTGACCAACTCAGATTGGATCCTGTATACAGTAGACAATTGCACTGAGGATGACAATGAAGATCGTATAGGTAGATCTACCTAAAGAAATATTGTGTTTCATCATAGAAAATAAAATATAAAACAGCACAACAAACAAAATAAAACAAAACAAAAGCATACATTCGACTCTTAATAAAAAAAGAAAAAAATAGTGTACAAAAATGAGGAAAAAATGACCAATTAAATTTAACATTTGGATCTATCCTGCCTGGGTGCTAAAAGAAAAGAAAAAACAGTAACTTCCTCTCCTCTTTTACACACACACACACACACACACACACACACACACACACACAGGGAGAGAGAGAGAGCAGTCAACAGATTGAGCTAAACCAGGGATAGGCAACCTTGGCTCTTTTATGACTCGTGGACTTCAACTCCCAGAATTCCTGAGCCAGCCATGCTGAGGAGAAAGGGAGAGGTTTCCAAGCTGAGCCATGTTGGCTCAGGAATTCTGGGAGTTGAAGTCCACGAGTCATAAAAGAGCCAAGGTTGCCTACCCTTGAGCTAAACGTTAAACAAAACTTCATATTCTTGTTAATGTTATATTTAGCACATAGAAAGTCCACAAAAACTATTTCCAATCTCTTATAAAGCTGTCTTCTCCATTATCTCTAATCAAAGCAGTTAATTTTGCCATCTCTGCTAATTCCGTTTATTTCAAAATCTATTCTTCAACAATCGGCATCCCTTTTTGTTTCCAGTGTTTGGCAAGTACAGTCCTCGATTTGCAACCTTAATTGAGCCAGCAAAGAGGGTATAGTAGCAACCAACATTTCCAGGTATGCTGCCCCGCTCACTCACACAGATATGTAACTATGGTTTAGTGAGTTTATTAATATTCCCCAGCAATTCCCTTCACCAAAACCTAGAACTGTCACAATTAAGTCCAGTCATGAGTAGACTAAGGTTAGTCCACAGAGTAGTGGCCAAATAGTCCACAAAACACTTGAAAGTTTCTAAAACAAAATAACTCCAGGAGGCAAACTTAAATCCATGCACAAGAGAGCTCATGAGGCAAGAAAAGTCCAGAATTTCCAAGGCACGATTCAATTCCTAACACTGTGTCAATCCAGAGTGAAGCAGGAATCACGATGACCAAACACACAGCTAGCAAACAAACATGTTCCCAACAATGCCTCCATCTTGCTGTGAAAAATAGCTTACGGTCTAGCCCATCAATATGGGTGTGGCTTTCTCCTCTCAAGTAGTCTGGCTGACCTTCTCTGCTCTTGCCTTTTCTCTGTCCTATGTGTTCTCGGACAGGTGCAGAAGGCAGTTCCTCCTCTTCCCTGGCCGTCTGTAAACTTTCCCCACCTGGAACCTCAGCCAAATCATCTTCAGATGGCCATTCAGAACCATCAATCAACTCAGTTCCTGACGTACGAGGAATCGGCTCATCTTCCCCTGAGCTGACGTCTGAGGTATTTGGGGAATTGTTCATGGGAGATATTGCACTATCCTCCACAACATGGCCCTTTCTCCCGGAACTCTCCAGGCCAGGTTTCCACAGATATAGAACCAACGGATTAGCCAGGGGACATGCACAGCATCAGCATTTTGTCACATGTCCTCAGGGCCATAGTTCTTCCAGTCCAGTAAATCCTGCAGATATCCTCAATGAACACGGGAATGTCTGATGCGCATTACCTCATATTCTTGCTCCCCCCTACACTAGCACTGGCTCTGGGGATCGGACACCTGATGAGGGCTGGCTGACACAGCAGGCACAAGTGAGAACTGATGGAATACCCGGTGGATGTGCATTTGGGCAGACAGAGTCAGACAGTATGCCACTGAGTGTCATGCCTCCGTCGGAGCCTGAATCTGCTGAGGAAAATGAGCTGGAACTGGAGCCTATGGAGGTCGAGGGAGAGGTGTCTGTGGCTTCAGAGGGCTGTGGGGAAGAGCTGGCCGAGGCACGCCAGGGCCTTTCATGATTGGGACAGGATGAACATGAGAGACAGCTCAGGCGATGAGCAAGGGCCACCCCCTCCTGATCCTAGACATGGAGAATGGAGAGAAGGAGGGAACAACGCAGACAGGCTCAACTATTTGGGAGGAGAGCGCCCCGCCCCTCACCACAAGGTACACCTGGAGACTGAGACTTAAGGAGATGCTGTGGGGAGGGGCATTTGTTGGGAACAAACGGTGATTCCTTGGAGTTTTGTATGTGTTGCTGCTAATCTCTTATTCTGTGACTTCTGCTTGGAAACCCGGAAACTCTGACCATTGGACTGGCTGACAAAGTTGCTAGGATGTTCAAAGATCTCGGACTGTATTTTGGCTTCCCTTTTGAAACTGCTCACTCAAGCGTGTATTCACACAGACTCAATTAGGTTTATAATGTATGTGTCATTCCTTGTTATCTCCATGGCCTTGAGTAAATTCCTCTCCTAATCAGACTGTATGTGAAACTACTTGGAGCCAGAGCAATTAAAGAGCGGTTTGAATTGCCAGCTGACTGCATTGCCTCTGTGCCATGCCCTGGGTCATCACACTGAGTTTATAACCCCTTCCACTGGGAGTGGTCCTAGGAATTGATGGTCGAGGTTGCAAGACTGTGTGGAGAGCTAGACATGTTCACCAACCGCCAAGGAAGGCATATCTTGATGGTGCCGATGTACAAACTTTTTACACTCCTCCATGGCCCTGTTCAATTGTTTCCCCAACACTCGTTACAGGAAATCCGTGGCCATGGGCACTGGTGAATCCGCGGCAATCGCAGGGAATAAATGCGATGAAACTGTAGGTCACCAAAAGAGACATGCGAGTCAGACATGCTCGATGTTGTATGCAAACTCCACCAGTGTCAGCAGATCCATCTGGTTGTCCTGGAAATTCACGTACCAATGCAAATACCTCTCCAGCATGGCATTCATTCGTTCCGTGCCTCTATCCATCTCCGGATGATGTGAGGATGAGAGACATCTTTATCTGTAGAAGTTCCAAGAGCACCCACCAAAACATAGCTGTGAACTGGTTACTTTGGTCCAACATACGCTCAGGAATGTCGTGACACACAGCCATGCTGTCTCTCACGCCATAGGCAATCCCACACACAGTACGAAATGGGCCATCTTAGTGAGCCACCAGAACATCCACCCCACCAGGCGCAAAGTCTTGAACAGGCCAAAATGCCCTGTTGCAGGGTTATTGTGATGCTGGCGCAAGATCAGACTTAGTTAGGGTCTCTCTAACACATAGATCCCCGAAACCTCAACAGGTCCTCCAAGCATGACCAAGGGTCCGACGGGCCTTCTACCGAGTCTGTCTACACGTCTCTGGCCTGGACAAATGAGTCTCTCTGCTGTGCCAGCCTGATTTGTTCTTTCAGATCGACGGACTCTCGGGTTTCTGCGAACCTTTCCACCGGGATCACTGACTGGTGTACTCCAGGTATACTCCAGTTTGTGCAACAAGGCATTGTCTCTCTGGCTCCAGCCTCCCAGACTATAGGTTACTTGGAAGTTGAAGATGGTGAAGAAAAGAGACCATCGGATCTGCCACTGGTTGAGCTTCCTGGCTGTGTTAAGGTCCTCCAGGTTCTGATAGTCCATGCACAGATCTGGTGCCGAGCCCTTCTAGGTGGTGCCACCACACTTTGAAAACCACCTTGACTGCCAGCAACTCCTTATCCCAGATTGTGTAGTTCCACTCGGCAGGATTGAGCTTGCACGAGTAATAAGCACAAGGGAAGAGATGCTTTGAATTCAAGAGGCTTGTAGGAACATTGCCCCCACCATAACATATAACATATCTGTCTCCACCACGAACGGTCATGACGGGTCAGGGTGGCGAAGAATGGTGTCCGTAGCAAAAGTCTTCTTCAGAAATTCAAAGGATTGCTGCTCGACTGATCCTCACATGAACTGCACCCCTTTCTGCAGCAACCGAGTCAAGGGAATGGTCATCACAGCAAACTGGGGAATAAACGTCAGATAATAATTAACAAACCCCAGGAGCCTCTGAACATTCTTCACTTGGCGCAAGGGATGCTAAGACTGCAGGGCTTCGATCTTCTATGGGTCCATGGCAATGCCCTTAGGCAAAATCTGGTGGCCCAAAAAGTCAATGGTGGTTTGTGCAAACTGGCACTTTTTATGTTTTGCGAAGCGATAGTTCTCTCGCAAGTGTTGGAGTACCTTTCATACATGGGACCAGTGTTCTTTGGCTGACAATGAGTATACCATGATGTCATCCACGTAGATCACCACAAAGGTGTCCACGAGATCCCGGAACACGTGCGTGAGGTGCATGAACACGGCATTGGTGAGTCCAAATGGCATCACTATGTATTCAAAATGTCCGTACCGGGTGCAGACAGCTATTTTCCACTCGTCCCCTTTGCAGATTCTCACCAAGTTGTAAGTCTCTTGCAAGTCCAACTTCTTGAAGAGCTGTGCCTGCCTTAAGTGCTCCATGAGTTCCAGAATGAGCAGGAGCAGTTCCGGTTCCTCATGGTACAGGCACTAAGCTTACGGTAGTCAAAGCAAAGCCTCAGTTCCCCCGACTTTTTCTTGGCAGGATGGGGCCTCTGAAAGGGATGTTGATAGATGGATGAAGCCGTGCTTCAAGTTCTTCTCAATTATGTCCTCGAGCTCAGACTCAGACAAGGAGTAAATCCGATCCACTGGAAGCTTGGCGTTTGAACCAGGTCGATGGGACAATCATAGGTCCGATTTGGTGGGAGCTGCTCAGCCTCTTTCTCCCCAAACACCTTAGCAAAATCTGCAATTTTCAATGGGATATCCAAAAACAAAGTGGGAGTTTTCTCCGTGGCACACATATGAAGCCAATGAGAACGGCATTTAGGATTGTCCAGCTGAATGACCCTGTCCAACTACACTATCTGTGGGTCATGTGCCTGGAGCCATTCCAATCAATATTTTTGGAAAATGCAGAGTGGTTGCCAC
Organism: Protobothrops mucrosquamatus; assembly: GCF_001527695.2. Classification (NCBI taxonomy): domain Eukaryota; kingdom Metazoa; phylum Chordata; class Lepidosauria; order Squamata; family Viperidae; genus Protobothrops; species Protobothrops mucrosquamatus. Next base: position 218,377 of record NW_015386385.1, on the reverse strand, counting down.
GTAGAACTCCAACTGTTCCACATGATTTCCCATATGCATTTGAAAAGGCTTGATAGCCGTGGCTACTGGCTCTGACTGAATCAGCCGGCCTTCGGTTTTCACCAAAACAGGTGGCACATTCCGCTTAGAGGCAAAAGGTGTGTCTGTGAAATTTGCGGTCAGCCCCTAGTCCACCATGGCTTGCGTGACAACTTCCTTTTCTGAGAAAAGTCAACATCATGGACACCAAATGTCAGGTGGTAGCGTTAACTCCTGGCCCACCCCAGAAATCACCCGACCAGGCAAACCGTTTAAGTCGGGCGGGGGAGTTTCTACTGTTGCTGTTTTCTTTGCAGGATACTTAGGTAGATAACCGGGGCCGCCTCAGTACAGGCAGAAACCTTCTCTGCACCTCCCGATCCTTTTCTGCCAGCTTGATGCATGTCAGCCCCCCCCCCTTGCATGGGTTCCTTGGGGTTTTAGGCTCCTTGAGAAACATCCTGGATATTGGAGCGGCTGCCTCTTGTCACCTCACCCTTGCTATTGGAGCTGACCATCTATGCACAAGCATAGGTACGTTAAGGTGTGCAGGGTTCTAGGACAGCCCGTCTGGGCCAACTCATCCAGAAACAGGACGGGCCCTCCTGGAATTGGTCCATGAGGACCTCCTCATTCCATCTCAAATCCTGACTGATAAACCGGAAGTCAGATATATATTTGGTTACTGGGCAATGCCCCTGCTTCAACTCCCTCAGCTGCTGGTTCGCTGTTTATACCTTGATCAGGTCTTCAAACATGGTATTCATTTGGAGGCAAACCCCCATGTAGTCATCCAACAACTGATTGGGCTGCGTGAGAAGCGGGGTCGTGATGCAGCCCATCAATATGGGTGGGCCTTTTTCTTAAGTAGTGTGGCTGACTTTCTCTGCCTTATGTGTTTTCTGATCAGATGCAGAAGGCAGTTGCTCCTCTTCCCTGGCCGTCTGCAATTGCAAGCTTTCCCTAGCTGGAGCCTCAGCCAAATTCATTCCAGATGGCTGTTCAGAGCCATCAAACAATTCAGTTCCTGACTTGCCAGGAATTGGCTCATCCTCCCCTAAGCTGACATCTACAGAGGTATCTGAGGAATTGTCATCACACCAGGCCACAAACAGCATGGACCACCTTTCTTCTGTTGCCAGAATGCCAGCAGGGAAACTGAAAGTCTGCGCAAACAGTCATAGGAGCTCAACTCCAGCTCCAGCAAATAATAAGAAAATTTCCAGAACAAAGTCACATGCAATTTTAAATAGGCTGCTCCAGAAGTCAGAAAGAGAGGGCAGAGAAAATCACTCTTTTCCATTCTCCACCTTCTTCACATATTCCAGAGCAAAAAGAGATTCAAGGCATTCAAGGGACATAAGAAAAAGTATTTGGGAAAGTAAGTGACAACTATCCTGAAAGCGCTACAAATAGAAAGAGGATTCTTCGCCCTAAATATCTACAGTAGTGAGGAAGACATTTCAATATTTTTTGGGGATACTGAAAAGAGAGTCATGAGATACACAGTCTACTTCCTCATTGAATTTTGATGGGGACTAGTATTTTGGATGAGAACATAATGCAAATCTCACCTCCCTTTAAGAGCTTAATGCTGACACATTCCCAGACATGCTTCATAACTCAACAAATCACTCTACTTGGAATTATATCCTAGCAACCCAGTGGCTAGTGTCTCTGCAAGAATTACAAGGATGCTTCCTACAGTGTGTGCCATAGATCTCAGTGTTCCCTTTTGGATGTATTAATTGAAATAATTGAGCAGATGGAGCTGGCAAAAACTAAAACATCCCTTATATTAGTGAACTCTAATGTACTTTCCACTCAGAGAGATCAAGTAATGGTTAGCAGTACTTGTAGTATTAATGAAATAGTAACAGCCATAATCTCCAAATTAATGGTCTTTAAAGGAGAGGAGATAAAAATATTGCTGAATGAAGAATGGGTAGTGTATTGAAATGAGCACATGAAATATTACTGGTAGCCTGGATTACAAATATTTCTTCATGATTGCTGCAGCTTCAGTTTTTTCTAGACAAAAAACTAAGGCAAACCATCAGCAAACTAGCCAGGTAAGCAGATCTGTTGGAATGTTTACAGTTCATAGCCATATTCATGGCTTCATGAGTAGTGGAACTGTGAGATCTGTATTCAAACATCAGAAGATGAGTCTGGCTTTGTTGATTTTGCACCCCAGCTATTCTCCAGCAAGATGGGTGTAGAATCCACTGGATGGGTAATTTCAGCCTTCCTGCTCAGAAGAGACTAGGTCAGAACTTTGTCCATGCCTCCCTCTGGGTGTGTCTTCCCAGTTTTGACTTAGTCTCGTGCTCAGCAAGGCGTAGATATTTTGGCTCCTTAGCTAAGCTAGATTAATCAATTTATTTAGAGTATTTTCGTTTAACTTTTCTTTTAGTTTGTTTGAGTTTAGTTTTTTCTTTTGTTCTTTGTCAAAATTGGGATCGAATTGGCTATTTAAATTCCAAATTTACAAGGGGCCTTCTAGCTTCGAGCCTTCCAGGCTCCTACAAAGAAGGCTGCAGGCCGTTTCTCTTTGAGCGAGAGGGAACAGCGGAGCGTGGATCAGCCTACCAGCTGATCCTTGGAGATCGAGTCATTTGGGACTCAGGCAGATCGGAGGCTTCTTTCTGGCTTCATTGCAGCGAGGTTCCTCTCGGCTGCAGGATTTGGATCGCAGCGGTGGCTGCGCAACTAACAGCAAGTTCCTTCCGTGTCTGGGGGAGGGTGCTTATTTAAATTGCTGTTCCCTAGACTTACTGCCCTAACAGGGAGGTCGATTTTTTCCATTCCCTCCTTTGGTGTTCCTTGCCTTTTCGGAGGCCCGGAATAGGCGCGATCGCCATTTTGACCGCGTGCACCAGGCGCGGTTGCCATTTTGAGAGGGTTATTGTGGGCGGTCGCCATTTTGAGTGTGGTTTCATGCGCCGCCATTTTGAGTGTGACTATGAGGCGGCCATTTTGAGTGTGACTTGCTGCGGTGGCCATTTTGAGTGTGACTTGCTGCGGTGGCCATTTTGGGTGTGTTTTACTGCGGCCGCCATTTTGAGAGTGTCTTAGGACACGCTAACAGACCTCATATTCCTTTTATGGTCATTGAGACCTGCCTCATTCATTTGGTCTGTGTTCCCAGGCCACTACCTGGGGGGAAATTTTACAATCTGTTTTCACACGTATTGCAGTTTTAATTCTGCCCTGTCTGGACTTCTTTATAATACTTATTGGTGGTTCTAACACCTATCTTTATTCTGGGGTGAGTTGAGCGAAGGGGAACTGTTTAACCACCTGTTCCACATAGGAAGTGGCATTTGTCACTGGCCTAGACAGGCAGGTCTAGGGTCCTGTCTGGCTGTCCTTGCCATTGTTGTTGTGTAGAGCGAGGATCAGTTTTCCATCTCTGTCAACCAGGTCTGCGTATTTGGGTTCCCCCCACTTCTGGATATCTCCTACCTGGATTATCTAGATTGCAATGGCAGACAGTTCCTCGCCCCAGGCATCAGAGGGCTCTGGTATTCCCCCCCGCACAAACAAAGCGCAGATCTACTGATTTGGAAGCGGGGGGAAAGAAAAAGGCCAAGACAAAACACCTTTCTACCAAGGAGCCCTCAAAATCAGCCGAGCGAGAGGCCTCGAGGAGACATTTGGCACTGGAAAAGGAATTCTCCAAAGCCCAAAGGCTCAGGTCCAGTGAAGCTGAAGTGGTTCCCCCCGTTCCACTGGACATTTCTCCATTTGAGCCTCCATTTGTTCCTTCGCATGATGTCCAAAGGGCTTGGTCTCCTCAGGGGGAAACTGAGCACGTTGGTCCCCCTCGCTCCTTATCATCTTCTACTCATTTGGGCCCTGAGGCCACGTTTATTCCAGCAGAGGCTAGGACAAGTTCCCTGCAACAGAGGGAAATGTGGTCAGAGTTTCAGTCATTCATGCATGATGCTTTTATGCAGTTCATGTCTTCCAGGGGACAACAACCTTCTCAACCAACTCATTCTATTCCTCCTTCGCAAACGGGTTGTCCCTGAGTCAGGAGTCTCTTAAACTTCTTCCCAGCTAGGGGAGGAGGAGTCTGTTGCCCTGGAGATAACTGACACGCCCATGTTAGAGGATGAGGCAACGCCTGAACAGGCGTCAACCACGGGGCTCTTTGATCCCTCTTTTTTCAGGTCTCTACTGATGAAGGCCGTTACCACAGTCAATCTCACTTCGGTGCAGGAGGAGAAACCCTCTACCTCCACCAGTCAGGAGTCCAATCCTTTGTTTGCGGAACAGGTTGTGGAGGACAAACAGATTCCTTGTCCACAGGTTTTCCGTACTACAGTGGAGAAGCAGTGGTCATCCCTGGTTACTTTACCCTCTCTTAATAGTACAGAGAAGAAACTGTTTAATGTTTCTCCTTCGTTTGCTTCCCTTTTGGAAGTCCCTTCTGTTGATACTCCCCTGACTTCTCTATTTTCCACTTCTGCTATTCCAGGGGATATGGTCGAGGCCCTGAAGGCGGAGGACAAGAAGTTTGAACTTTCCCTCCGCCGGGCGCATCAAGCTTCAGCATGGGCGATCAGGGCTGCAACTTCATTCTCTTTCTTCGCCAGGGCTTCGATAATGTGGCTTCGCGAACTACAGGCAATTGTTCCCCCGGACCAGGTTCGGACACATCAGACACTAGGGAAGCTAGTGGTTGCTTCAGAGTACATGGCAGACGCTTCTCTTCATTCGACCAGGTACTCTGCGTGATCCATTGCTGCCACGGTTGCCTCTCGTAGGTTGCTGTGGCTGAAACAGTGGAGAACGGACTTGAAATCAAAATGGCGTCTGTCCACTTCCAAATACAGCGGTACACAGTTGTTCGGGTCAATTCTTGAACCGCACATTATCGAGGGCAAGGATAAACGTAAGATCCTGGCTCACCCCTCCAAACGGTCGGATAGACAGTCCCAGCAGGATTCCCGTAGGCAAACTTTCCGCCCCAGTGGGGCCTGGGAGTGGAGGCAGCCCTTTCGAGCAGGGCAGTCCTGGGATTGGTCAAGAGGCTCACGATCCTTCCCCTCCAGGCAGGATCGTTCACAGGACCGCCAGAGCATGGGAGCCAGGGGCCAATTCCAGTCCAAACGTCCCTTCAGGGGCTCGGGTGGCCGTCCGTATAGGCGGTCCAAGTGACACCATAGAGGGCTCTCCCATCGGGGGTTGCCTGGCGCTGTTCAGCGACGTTTGGGAGGCGACCACCACGGACTCTTGGGTCAGGAACACCGTCAAGTACGGTCTTACCCTAGAGTTCCATTTTCCTTCAGACCGCTTCATTCAGTGTCCAGTGTCTCGCAACGCAACCAAGGCAAACTTGGTAGCCACGGCCATCTCCCATCTAAGAGAAATCAAAGCCATAGAACCGGTACCTCGGGATCAAGAAGGAAAGGGGTTTTACTCCATCCTGTTTGTGGTTCCCAAAGCGCCTCAGGGGGATGGAGGGCGATGTTGGATTTAAAGGGTCTGAACTACTTCTTGACCTACAGAAGGTTCAAGATGCAGACCCTAAAGTCCATCCTCGCCAGTATCAGAAAAGGGGATTTCCTCTCCTCCATAGATCTGACAGAGGCGTACTTGCACATCCCGATACTTCCGGAACACCGCAGGTTCCTCCGGTTTTGTTACGCGCACCGGCATTACCAATACAGAACCCTTCCCTTTGGTCTATCTTCAGCTCCAAGGGTTTTCACAAAAATTTTAGCAGTCTTGGCGGCTCACCTCAGGATGATGCCGATGCGCGTGCAGTGCTATCTAGACGACATCCTAGTGCATTCCAGTTCCTTCCAGGCGGCCCAGTCAGACCTGGAAATCACGGTTCATACACTACAGGTTCACGACTTCTCAGTGAACTTCAAAAAGAGTCACATGACTCCCACAAAGCGTCTCCTGCATCTGGGAGCGGTCATAGATTCAGACCTTTGCAAGGTCTATCTTTCACCAGAACGTCGGGTCAGCATCCGAAAGCTAGTGCACCAGATTCGGAGGGACAAAGCGGTGCCCCTGGTACAGCTGTCTCAACTCTTGGGAAAAATGGTGTCTTGCATGGGGATCGTGCCGTGGGCCAGGCTTCACTCAAGAAGCCTTCAATGGTTCCTCCTTCCCTTCCAGAAACAGAACCTCAGTTCCTCCAACAGGAAGGTCAGGGTTCCCCACCACACTTCGTTATCCCTTCTCTGGTGGACCTCATCCGCAATGACCAAGGGGACCATTTTCAAGGAGCCCCTCAGGCTCACCTTGACCACAGACGCCAGTCTGTTCGGTTGGGGTGCCCATCTTCGCACTCATTTGGCCCACGGACAGTGGTCCCGATCGGACTTATCCCACAATATAAATTGGCTCGAGCTCAGGGCCATTCACTTAGCTCTCCGTCAGTTTTCCTCCCTAGTGACGGGACGGCACGTCCTGATTCTGACAGACAACGTGGTGGCCAAGGCTCACGTCAACAAGCAGGGAGGGACCCGGTACTGGTCGCTCATGCAGGAGGCCTTGGATCTAGGTCTGTGGGCAGAGTCCAATCTGGGGTCCATCAGGGCGGAACACATTTCAGGGGAGGCGAATTGGCAGGCGGATTCCCTGAGCAGGGTCATGGTGGACCACTCAGAGTGGAGACTGGACCCGGCACTGTTCCGGGACATTTCGATCAGGTTTGGCCATCCTCATCTGGATCTCTTTGCCTCCCAGTCGAACACGCAACTCCCCAGGTTCTTCTCCAGGTTCCAGACTCCGGGAGCGGAGGGAACGAACGCCCTCCGGTGCCCGGGGGGTCTGCTTTATGCCTTTCCTCCTCTTCCGTTGTTGCAGGCCACCATCCGCAAGGTGATTCAGGAAAGGGCGGAGGTAATCTTGATTGCTCCATACTGGCCAAGGCGTCCGTGGTTTGCCGACCTTGTGGATTATCGCTTTCGCCACCGTGGAGGATTCCCTCTGAGTGGCCCTCAGCCAAGGGAATCTTCAACATCCAGATCCACAGTGGCTCCAGTTGGCCGCCTGGCACTTGAGCGGGAAAGTTTAGCCAGGCAATCCTATTCGTCCGGGGTGATCCCGATGATTCAAGCCTCGAGGCGCCCCTCGACTAATAGAATTTATGACGCCACGTGGAAGAACTTCTGTTCGTGGTGCACTAGGCAACATCTCAGACCGCTCTCGGTCACAATTCCCAATATTTTGGACTATCTACTGGAAGGTTTGAACAAGGGTCTATCATCTAGTACCATTCGTAGGCAGGTCGCGGCCCTATCAACGGTCCTTACCTGTGACAACTCGGTCCCATTTTCGCAACATCCGGCGGTTAGTGCTTTCCTCAAGGGTGCGGTTAACGCTCGACCGCCTGCGGTCCATCGTTATCCATCCTGGGACCTGCCTAAGGTGTTGCAGGCTCTGACTTCTCCGTTTGAACCTCTTAGTTCTTGTTCTTTTCATTTTCTTTCTTTGAAAGTGGCATTTCTAGTAGCCATAACATCGGCTAGGAGGATATCGGAACTGGCCGCACTCTCAGTTAGGAGTGATTTGTGTACCTTCTTCGAGGATAGGGTGGTCCTCAGATTGGACCCTTCATTCATTCCCAAGGTGAATGCCTTGTTTCACAGGACCCAGGACTTAGTTCTTCCTAATTTTTGTCCGGATCCTTCACACAGTCTAGAACGTCAGTGGCATAAGTTAGATGTGCGCAGGGCCCTGCGTTATTACATCAAACGAACATCGACCTTTCGCAAGTCGGAGGCCTTGTTCGTATCTTTTCAGCCCTCATCCATGGGTCAGAAGGTCTCCTCTTAGACCATTGGTAGGTGGATTAGGGCATGCATCGGCCGGGCTTATCTTTCTCAGTCACTCCCAGTTCCTGCACACATCATGGCTCACTCGACGCGCAGCGCTGCTGTGTCCGCAGCTTGGTCCACGCAAGCCTCGATTGAGGAGATTTGTAGGGCGGCGATGTGGTCCTCCCCTTCCTCGTTTGTCAGACATTATAAGATTGATAGGTTCGCAGCGTTTGGCAGACGGGTCCTACAACAGGTCGTCTCTTCTCAGGGGACACATGCCTAGACCTTCTCCCCCCCTGCAGGGACATGAGCGGCTTTGGTATGCCCCATCCAGTGGATTCTACACCCATCTTGCTGGAGAAGGGGCGTTGTCTTACCTGAACGCCTTTTCTCAGCAAGATGGTGTAGAATCCACACCCTCCCGTTAGGGCAGTCTAGGCAGGTGTCACGATGGTTGGAGCCATTACGCCAGACTTCGTCAGGGATGCTTCGCCTCGTCAAAACTGGGAAGACACATCCAGAGGGAGGCGTGGCCAAAGTTCTGACAGCTGTGCTATACATTAGTTGGTTTGTTTCTTGCAGTGAGCTGGTTCTTATATTTGATATTACAATATTGGCATCTTTTAATTCCTGTGCTAGTTGTTTCTTTGGAATAAGGTTCAACACAGGCAATCTTATTCAACCTATTCTCTGAGTGGAGTGTGGTAGATCCCTGCTTCTATAGATCTGGTGCTTAGTGCTTTTTTTGTGTTGCTATGATCAGTGCTAGATTTAAGTCCAGTCCTTTTCAGCCACTGGTAGGATTTCCCAGTGTCAACCACCTCAGCTGTCTGTTGATGGTGCATCCCATGTAGGGTCTTGTATTGCCAATGGCACTTCCTCTGCTTGATCTTCCTAGGTGTGCTGCTGCCTGAGGCATTTTCAAGCAACTCATCTTTGGGTGTCATTTTACTGATGTATTCATGGATGCTTTGGGTTACCTTTAGGACAATGACTTTGACATCAGACTCCACCTGCCCTCTTTTCAGTTGGTGTACAGCTGTTGGATGTGTTGGTCATGCTGACCAAAGTAATTTCTATAATTCTGTCAAGCATCAAAGAGGTTATTCTGCTTCAGCCATTATTATTTCTTACTTTGCCTACAGATGCAGGGGGGAGGGGGAATGCTTGGAATGCTCAGCGCACTTGCAAACGCTCCATACTGGGAACCAAGATCATCGAAGAACCGTTTGGCTGGGAACTGAATAATTTTCTCATAACAAATTTCTTACACTTAATGGGGAGTATGACCTGCACTATCAGATGGGAAGGGAGGTTCTACACTTTTAATTTACTGTTCTGGCGCTATTTTCGCCAGAGCTGGTTTTCTTTTCATCAGTGCCGATATGCTGTACTCAGTAAAGTTTTGCATTAGAGATTGGAATGTCTCAGCTGTGCTTACTTTGTTGGGATCATCAGTCAGAACCTTGACAGTTTCTATGTTAAATTGTGACTTTGGAGACAGATGTCTGAGGATGTGTCAGATAGCAACAAGCCTGTAAAAGGAAATTGCTCTGGCCTCTTTTGAAAATACTTGGAAAATACATTAGTTTTTTAAAATAAACTTTGCTGAAATTTCTTACAGTGAGAGAAAAAATTATTTGATCCCCTGCTGATTTTGTATGTTTGCCCACTGACAAAGAAATGATCAGTCTATAATTTTAATGGTAGGTTTAACAGTGAGAGACAGAATAACAATAAAAAAATCCAGAAAAACGCATTTCAAAAAAGTTATACATTGATTTGCATTTTAATGAGTGAAATAAATATTTGATCCCTTCGCAAAACATGACTTTATACTTGGTGGCAAAATCCTTGTTGGCAGACACAGAGGTCAGACATTTCTTATAGTTGGTCACCAGGTTTGCACACATCTCAGGAGGGATTTTGTCCCATTCCTCTTTGCAGATCCTCCCCAAGTCATTAAGGTTTCGAGGCAGACATTTGGCAGCTCCCTCCACAGATTTTCTATGGGATTAAGTTCTGGAGACTGGCTAGGCCATTCCAGGACCTTAATGTGCTTCTTTTTGAGCCACTCCTTTGTTGCCTTGGCCATGTGTTTTGGGTCATTGTCATGCTAGAATACCATCCACAACCCATTTTCAATGCCCAGGCTGAGGAAGGAGATTCTCACCCAAGATTTGATGGTACACAGCCCCGATACTCTTGTAGCTCATTCCAGCCTTGTGTAGGTCTACAATCTTGTCTCTGACATCCTTGGATAGCTCTTTGGTCTTGGCCATAGTGGAGAGTTTGGAATCTGATTGATTGATTGCTTCTGTGAACAGGCCGAGGTGTGGCGGGCTGGTCCTTCGCTGTTTCCAGAGCAGGTCCCCGGGCTGGACGGAACCACATATTGGGCTGGATCCAGCCCACGGGCCTTGTGTTTGACATGTCTGCTGTAGATGATTGTGGTATACGTGAACCGTATAGGAAATAGGAAAGCAAATATACTAGTACTAGTACTTGAGATTTTGAAATGTATATTTCTTCAGCATTTTAATATCTGATTGAGCCACTTTGTCTGAGGGTAATTGGGGTTGGTCCTCCTCTGCTACCAAGTTATGCCAGCAATTTGGAATGGCCCAATCTATATTTATTGATCTCTAGCTGCTTGGCTCCTTTTCTAGAGCAGGGTGAAAACTTGACTCCTGTTTAGAAGGCTAGTTTCTCGATGGTGACAAGTAATTTTAACAGGATACTTGCTTAACCATTCAGTATGGGAAAAATACCAATCCCTTCGTCCTTTTGTCTCTTATACCTCTGTCTTTCAGGTAGCTTGGCCCAAACCATGGGGTGGTAAATAGTGTTGGAGAGTGAGTTAGTCTGCCACTGCAGGTTGATTTTTTTCTCTGCATCTTGCAAAGGTGGTATTGTATAGTCCTGGTTGTTAAGTTGGTCTGGTGACTGCTGACTTTAGCTAAGGTTCTGTCTTGTTGTCCTCCAACTGAAGCTTCTGGCTGCGTCCAGCTGGAGTTCTCTACTGCTATTCCAGTTGAGTTTCCCCTCTCGGTTGTAGTCTTTTAGCTGTAGGGTAGTGTTCTAGTCTTTTGATTTAGTAATTATAAAGTTATTTAGTTTTGACATTTCCCTTATGGGAAAATCAGCTATTGTTAGCAAAGCTGTAATTTGCAGAACTATACCCTTTTTTGTCAATTCCATTCACCTTCAACCAGTTTATTGGCTGATATCTCTTTAGATCCCCACCATGGCCTAATAATGTCAGCCAGAGTCCACTGCTGTACACATCCAGTTTCTCCTACTGGCTAAAGCATCTTGTCTGTATGCCAATTAAGCTGCCTGCAGTGTTCCTTCTGAGTCCCACCAGCTGGCCTGACAGTCGAACCATCCACTTGAACCATCCCACGTAGACTTCCTGCTCTCTATCTTCAGTCATTTTCCTGGGACTCTGGAACTCTTCACTCACTCAGGAACAGATCAGAATCTTCAAGACCTTTGCCTTTGTCAACCAACACAACATCTGTAGCAGTTTTCTTTCACTGTCCACTAACACTAAACATAGCAGCCTTTGTGCTACCAATGTCAGCCACCATTTTCAGTCAGCCAACTTGTGTATTGTCTAGTCAGGTAGCCTAACTTTTCTTGTTCATGCTCATTGAAGGTAAATATGACTTTTAAGAATAAGATTGATATGTGATAAGAACAACTCAGGTATTTAGATTATTGAGCTGTCTTCTCACACTGTCATCTGTACCCAGGAATATGCTAGGGCAGATTATAAAGCAATTGATCTGTAAGCATTTTGAAGACAGTCTGGTTATTGCAAGAATTCAGCGTGGATGTACTGTCCCAGGCCAAGCATACATAAATACACGAAGAGGTGGTTTTGTTCTCTTTACTTAACAGGGCTGGTAAACACATGGACTTGCATTATAGAGAGAAGTTCAGCAAGTTTGATTTACAAGAATTCCAAATCAAAGCAGCACGTAGGAACAGAGTCAAGTGGAGTCCGGGGATCAGAGCTTATAGCAGATTTGTCAGCCAATGCAGGTTCCAAGTTAGGTTTGCGAGGTTCATGAGTCAAGGCTCATTGACAGGGAGCAAATGGGCAGTTCTCATCAATGGATAGCTTGTGCTTGTTGCTCCAGTGCTGCTTGTTCTTTAATAGAAGAACCCCCAGTGTAGTTCATTTAGCAGCATGAGACTCCTTAGAAATTTGGATTGTACAAGTTCTAATGGCACAAAATTGAAAAAGGATCAGTTTTGCACTATAAAATGATTGTACTGTTAGCTTGTCTTCATATAATTGTACAGGTATCCAGCATTAGAAGATATGGTAGTTTTAAATGTTAATTAAGGAATTTTATCTTCAGATTTTCTGAGATTCAGTTTTTTGTATATATGTTTATAAATAAATAATAATCTGCAATACAATGACTTTGCCTATAAAGATAAAAAAATGATTGGTTTTTCTCATAGAAGGTGGAGAAGAAGAAAAAGAATTGAATCCCATAGAAGAAAAGGAGCCCAACAAGGAGGAGGAGAAACCTCCAGAAAAATGTATGTATAGCAAAAATAAGAAATTCATACTGCTTGTGGGAACTATGTTGCACTGTTTTTGTACGTTGGCTATATTTCAGAATGGTGTGTATGTGTGTACTCTATTAACAGTGACTAAATGAATTCATTTGTTTCTTCCTCATTTCCTTTCCCTCTTCTATCTTCAAATCATGCTTTACAATTCTATATGTTCCAGAAGCTTTAAGTTTCTGTGTTAAAATCACTGCATTATTTTTGTGTAGTCCTATTTTTTAATTTTTATTTTATTCTGTCACTTGAAATATCTACTATGTGAAATTGCATACAATATGCTTAAAATACAGGAAAACACATTATCAGTGTGTTAAAAGTTTTTCATAGGATTGAGCTGCCTTTCGTTGTGTTAGTAAAATTACTAAGAGAGGAAATGTATTTTCAAGTTCATTTTAGTTCTCAAATTATTTAGCTGCCTTATCACTACTGAATCCCTAGATCATGCTAAATCTTGGTCATACAGAAGAGTCCTGTACATGCAAATATATGATGCAAGATTGGAACAATTATTAATTAGCGTATAGCAGTATATATTAACGTTTCATCTAGATTAGTAAAATACAATAAAATATGGATGTTAAAAAGATCTATGTTCAATTACCATTGTCTCTAGACCACAGGTCGGTAACCTATGGCCCCAGAGCCACATGCGGTTCTTTGAGCCTTCCCCTGCAGCTCCCAGCCTCCTCTGCCATTTGCAGACAGAGACAGAGAGAGGCACTTGCGCTTCCCTTCTCTCTCTCTCTCTCCCCCCCCCTCTCTCTCCCTCCCTCCCTCCCTCCCTGTGTGTGTAAAAGAGAGAGTGGCCTCACCCTGTTCCATGAGCTGACAAGTTATTGGGCGGGGCTCCTGCCTTGGCTGCGTCTCTGCAGGAAGCAGGAACGACAGGAGAGAGCTAGCTAGCCCAGCTATGCTGACTCAGGAATTCTGGGAGTTGAAGTCCATGAGTCATAAAAGAGCCAAGGTTGCCTACCCCTGAGCTAGCCCAATAAGAATGTGTGTCAGCTTGTTGGAGAACAGCTTGAAGTCAGCTTGTCAGGTGAGCAGAAGATCGGAGAGAGGGAGAGGAAAGAGGGACAGAAAGAGAGAGAGAGGAAAGAGAAAAAGAAAGAGAGAGGGAGAGGAAAGAGAGAGGGGGAGAGGAAAGAAAAAGAGGGAGAGGAAAAAGGGAGAAGAAAGAGGGAGGGGGAGGGAGGGAGGAAAGAGGGGGAGAGGAAAGAGAAATGGGGAAGCGCAAGTGCCCCCCCTCTCAGTGTTTTGTTTTCGGTGGGAAACGGGTCCAAGTGGCTCTTTGAGTATTTTGGGTTATCTACCCCTGCTTGAGACCATCGAATCATTGGTGCAGCATCGGTTATATTTTTAAAAAATCAGATACTGGACCAATATATGCCCTCAGCCTACAGCCGGACACAATGTGATCTATAGTTTGACATGGGACCCTGCAGTCACACTGAGGGGAGGATACTATGTCCCATGTATTCAGAGAATTCCAGGCAGATGCCATGTAAGATGCAAATCCTATTCAGGATTGTCAATTGCTGACGTAGTAGTTCAAAGCCTGGCACCTTTTTGTGGGGTCATTTATATGTCTTCCTAAATCTGGGCATTCAGCAACCCATTTGGCTTTCCATTGGGAATCGATGTTAAAGTTGTTGGAGAAATGTTATGCAAGTGCCAGTCGAGGCTTCCTGGATTTGAGTCTTATGGCTGATAAATGAGGAAGGTCGGCATGCACTGGTAGGAATGAGTTATTCATTTTTTTTTTCCTGTATTCTCTCACTAGTGCATTTTGCTTTTGTAAAGCTGGCGGTGCTATATGGTTCAGAACAAATGGAACTACATGGCAACAAATAAATAAATTGGGGTCATAGCGAAATACATGAAATGAAATGAAATACATACATGCAGATAAACACTTAAATGAGAGAGTTGTTCCAGTAGATTTTCCAGCCCTATTTGGAGACTTTCCTAGATGCAAAGTAGGTGTTCTGCCACTGACATTGCATCTGCAAGATGCTGCCAGTTTTTCCTACTGAATATTATTATTTTAAGAAGCCTAGTAACATCATGCCTGATTCATATTCACATTATTCCTAGTGAACCAAAGAGATCATATGTTGCCATCAGCTTGCTCAATGTGGTGGAATAATTGTGACCCTTTTTAATATTTCTATCTTAATTTTTATAAGCATAAATTTTAAAAATTAATCTCTTACATTGCACACTCAGTGTTGAGAATTATTGAATAATTTTTCATTTATTATGAACAAAGAAAAATAGACATTGTTTCTCTTTGGGTTTTTAAGAGTATCACATCCTTTTTTAATTCTTTCTCATATTTTGGTGAAGCTGAATTACTTGAGTTTTTTCGCTTTTGTTGAGAGAATCATGATCTTGAAAAGGGCAACTAAGAAGTCTATAAAATCAAAATAAATTTTAGGTGAGGCATCAAGAAGAAAGCGTTCTAAATCAGAGGATATGGATAGTATCCATTCTAAACGCCGGCGGTATCTGGGAGATTTTGAAGCAGAATTTGAAGTAAAAATTACAACCAAAGGAGATGTTCATCAGAAACTTGAAAAGGTAAATATGAGATTCTTGATTTGTGCATTGTAGGTAATTTGCCTTTTAATTTAAAATACTTTCTATTTGTTCCAGGTATATTAAAATTTTAAAATCCTTAATCGTGAAAATAAATGCTTGGCAGGATTATGCTTTATTAAGAAGAAAATTATATTTCGGAAATGCTGCTATGTTCCATTGTTCTTGCCTGAGTCGTATTTCTTTAATTCATTGGCTGAATAACAAACCCATTCTTTTTACCCACGAGATCTGAGCATTTTTTTTGGCTATCCCTGTCCAGCCTGCGGCAGTGGTGTAGGGGGGCTGTGGCAGAGGTGGAGTGGCCCTCTACAACAGTCCCAGTTTTTGAGGTGGCCCTTGGGATAAATAATAGCAATAGCACTTAAGATTTATATACCGCTCCATAATGCTTTACAGCACTGTCTGAGCAGTTTACAATGTCAGCATATTGCCCACAACAGTCTGGGTCTTCATTTTAGCGACCTTGGAAGGGTGAGTCAACCTCAAGCCCATCAGGATCAAACTTCAGACTGTGGTCAGAGTTAGCTTGCAATATTGCATTCTAATCACTATGCTACCAGGACTCCTAATTAATTAATTAAAAATTAATTGTCCATCCCTGCTCTAGATTAAAGAAGGGCATTTTGGGTGGACTAACCAAAACCTGATTATTAAAGGATTAAGAGTAAATTTCATGGACTCCAGAAAACCAAAACCAGGCCTCATTTAATCACTAAGCACTCTCGGTTCATTGTTAAAATTTAGTCCAGAGCGAACACTTTTCCACCACTGCTGCTGCTGTTAACTGAGCAAGGAATTCCAAATTGCTGCTGCCACCATGTTACTAAAGAATCTACAACAGGTGATCAGTGGTGCTTCAGAGATAGAACAACACCATCAAAAAGATGATCAGTATCACTAGTATAAATTTTTACCTGCTGTTGTCCCTGTTGCCACGTTAGCAGCCATGATCTACAGCCATATATATGGCCCTGACCAGATCCCATTCATTTGCAGGCCACGGGCAACTCTACTTTCCTGGTCTTCCAGAAGGCTATTTTCAAGGTTTTATGCTCTACCAGTTCTGAGAACAGCTGCTGCCACCATGCCACCCTCCAACACAGTAAACAGTGGTCTATCGTAAATGGTGGTTTATCTTACACTATCTACAATATCATACACCAGGAACAATATACATACACATGCTAATACAACAGGATCCAACAAACCACAGTTACAGCAGGAAATGGAAGAGAGAGAACACACAAGCAGAGCCTTCCCTGTGTCTTAAAGAGACACAGACCCTGCTGAGTCATTCCCATCATTACATCTTATATCTTATATTACATATACTGGTTAGCTGTTAAATGAATACCTTGACAAAAATGCTTTTAGGCTTTTAAGTTTCTGTTTCTATAGTCTATTTCAATAAAGTAGAAGTCTAGTATCATGAAATCCATTTCTTGAGTGGCATACCTAATTCATTTTAGTGCTATTTTTTAAAAAATGTATGGACTATTCACAAATGTGTTGTATAGAGTCATTTCTGGTGGAAAATAGCAAATTGATGCCTGCTCATAGCTCGGGGCATTGTGGCCAGAAGGCAGTTGAATAAGAGATCCAGACTGCCATATATTTTTTCTGAATTAAAGAGAGATCTTAAGATCACCCTCATGCATTCTGACGTAGGAGTTTTGCAAGTTGATGGCAGAAATTGATGTTATTATGGTCACGATCAGCTGGGAATCACAGATTCCATCATGCTCTGAGCCATCAATGCAGCCTTTTCAGGATTCAAAGTTCAAGCAAACCTCATCATCATTACTTGGGATATTAATATTTTACAGTCTTTCTTAAAGATTGAAAAATCTTCATAATCACAAGTCTAGCATTCACTGGGCGAGTTTTCAATCTGTTTAAGAAGGAAGAAAATTACATTTTTCCAGCTTTGTATTTTTTTTTAAATATACAGGAAAAGGATGATTATAGTGTTATATCAAGAAAATTTTAAAATGCTAAGAGTTTAAATCAATGAAATCAATTTAAAGAAATACTTTGAAGTGAATTAAAAAGATGCTCTCACATGTGAACCTCTCATTCCAAGCTGATAACAAAACTTTGAAGGTTGATCGCTAGAGACTACCAAATGACAACTTAAAAGGAAACATTTGATATTTGAATCAAAGAAATTTTTGAGTTATTTTAATTCTGTATTGGAACCAAAAGCTGTTGAACAAGTTTCATTGAATTTAACTGAAATGAACTTTAACATAGACTTAAAAATTATTACTTACAAGAAGGAGATGTAAATATTGGATTTATAAATGGAATTGGATAATCATTTAAAAATTGAAAAGAAATTACAAACTATCAAAACAGTGATTTCCTTTAAATTGGAATATAAGAGATTTACTGAAATTTATTACAAGGAAATTAAAAATAGACATGGATAAAAATAAGACTTTTGATAGAACAGGCGAGGACCGTAGATAAAAGCAAAAGTTAGAATTTTATGTATGGAACCTAAGGGTTTCTGGGAGGAGGAAGAAAAAAAATACAAAATTAGCTTACTTGATTATAATTAAATAATGGGTTGGTATCTCTGGTGATTTTTAATGGTTATTTTGACTGTATAGTTTTCTTTAGGAAAATGGTCAATTCAGTATAATGGGTTGATTTGCAATAGCTATGTTATTACTTTAATATAAAAATAAAGGGATACTATGGTAATGTTTAATAGCTCTTAATTTTTTTGTAATGTTTAATTGTTAATTGGAATTAGATTTTGATTATTAAAGATAGGGATTGGGAAATTGGGTTTTAAATACTGTAGATAGTGGAATTATATATTTATATTGTTAGGCATTTCTGTTAACTTTTTCTGGATCTTTACTGATTAATAATGTGAGCTGAGGATTTAGAGATAAGTTTACAGGTAATCCTTGACTTATAACCATTTGTTTAATGACAGTTCAAAGTTACAATGGTACTGGAAAAAGTGACTTTATGACCATTTTTCACATGGCTGTTGCAGTGTCCTATGATCACATGATCAAAATTCAGATGCTTGCCTACTGGCATATATTTATCATAGTTGCTGTGTCCTGGGGTCATGTGATCACCTTTTGCAGCCTTCTGACAAAATCAATGGGAAAGCCATTCATTTAACAACTATGTTACTAAACAACTATGTTACTAACTTAACAACTATAGTGATTCACTTAACAGTTGGAGCAAGAAAGGTTGTAAATGAGGCAAAACTCATTAAACAACTATCTTTGCTTAGTACCAGAAACTTTGGGCTCAATTGTGGTTGTGAATCAAAGAAAACCTGTATAGAAATGGGGTGTGATAGAGCAGGGCTTTTCAACTGGTGGCACTTTGACACCTGGCAGGTGGTACACAATCTAGACAAGTATAGTTGGGGGGATGAGCTGAAGCGGCAGCGCCCCATAGGCCTGGGGGAGAGTCAGCTGGAACTGCGTTGTTGCCGGGGTTCTGCTGAGAGCTGAGGATTGACATGTAGCTCCAGCTGATTGGCACTTCCGGCAGCCTCTGTTATCACCAGGAGCAGCAGACAGGCCTTGGGGTGAGAAAGTCAGCTGGAGCTGCAGGGCTGCCAGGGCTCACCAGAGGCCCCAGGATTAGAGTGTGCAGCTCCAGCACTTTGTGCAGTGGCCAGCTGGGGAGTGGGTGACTGCATGGGAGAGTGGGACTGGAGTAGCGACCGATGCTGGAGTTGTCCCTAAGCCCCAGAGAGTGGCGTCCCCGGAAGAGAAAAAGACGAGGGGGGGGGGAGAGGAGAAGATATAAAAAGAGGAGGTTTGGGTGGAAGAGGGAGAGAGAAAAAATGGGGAAAGAAGGGGACGGAGAAAGAGGGGGAGAAGGGGAGAGGTTTCTGTGAGACAAACAAAGGGATCAACGAAGGATCAGAGGCTGTGGAAGGAGAGCCCAACAGGCAGTGAAAGAGAGAGGAGAGGGAGAGAGGAAGAAGGGCCAACCAGCCCCCTGACCACCAAGATAGTAGTGCTTATTATAAATATGAATACATTTGTCATACATTTGTCAGTGCAAAGGGAAAGTGATTCAACAAAGGAACTGCCACCGAAGAAATTAAAACCAGCATGTCATGTCCTAAAAGTGGTACAATCTGTGAAAAAGTTGAAAAGCACTATGGTAGAGAATGAAGTTACTTATATTTGGTTATATTTTAAGAAACAGTGATAAGTTGTTAATGTCAAATGCACTTGCTGGGCACGAAGGAGAAAGTTTCTTTTGTTTTTCTTTCCTTTTTGCAGGGGATTTTTTTCTGCACTTTTTAAGTATTTTATTTTTTTACGTATTTTTGTGATTTATAGGAAATATATTATTCAGATGGTTTTGGGAAATAAATCTGATGGTTCACTTTCAATTATATGTTTCATTGATTTCAGGGATATGTTTTTCAATCTAGATGTGTATTTCAATTTTATTAAAGCCAATGGAAAATATCACCGTGTGGTAACTTATACTTTAGCTATTTTTAAATAACCTCTCTTTAGTAAGCAGATCTTGCAATCTAAACTCTTCCAATAAGAGTAATTTTATCTAGGCTTAGATAGTACCATAAAAAAAAATCAGTCTAACAAATATTATAAGGGTTTGCTGACCTTCATTTAAAATACCGTGTTTCTCTGAAAGTAAGGCCCTGTTTTACTTTCTTTTGGGCTCTAAAGTAAACACTAGGATTTACTTTCGGGGAGGGCTTACTTTTTGCCGCTACTAGAATATTAGACCGCGTGAGTGGGTGGGGCGGGACCTGTGCATGGGGTGGAGAAGTAACGTGGCGGCGAGAGCATAGTGGTGGACCATGTATGGCACCAGAGCGGGGCAAGATTCTGACAGATTCTGCCCCCCTTTCCTTGTGTCTGTGGTGAAACCAGACGGAATCGGCAGCAGACCGTTTGTGCAGGCCCTTAAGTAGGGTTTACTTTCGGGGGGGAAGGGCTTATATTAGGCCCACCCCCCAAAATCAGCTGGGGCTTACTTTCGGGGACGGGTTTACTTTCGGGGAAACATGGTAACAGGGAAGTGATAAGTGAGGGTGTAAATTAAAAATAGAATTCACTAAATGTGTCATCAATGCAAATATATTCAAGATGTGTTTTTCTTAGATAACTATATACAGTAAGTAAACAAAAATTTAAATTTTATTTCATTTTTACTTAAAAGTTAAAACATTTTTATGATAAAATTTAAAAGAAAATTTAATCTCAACTAGCTACTCTTTCATTTATATTTTTACAGGTCATCCATCGTTTTCTAGAAGAGAAATTTAGTGCCATGGAGTGTGCTTTGTTTGATAAAACTCTAGAAGATTTGAAAACCAGGGTAGATAAGATTGAATGCAATAAGAGACACAAAACTGTCATTACAGAATTACAGGTATTTATGCATATATGTTTGAGACTTAATAGAATTATTCTTCTTCCAATATTAAAATGCAAGACATCTGTTAATTAAAGTATATTTTGCTCAGAGAAATATCCCCATTTATATTTGCATGATTTTTGTTCTTTGTTTCAAAATTAAACCTAACTTCATTTTTATGCTAGCTGCTTGCATAAAAATATCATATCCACTGTTTACTTTGTTAACATAAGACTAGAATAGCTGAATATGTTCAAGGCCATTTTTCAGTCAACCTTCTTTCATTCAGCTCTCAAATTTGATTTGGATGATATTTTAGCTATTCAGAAGAGGTACAGGCGTATAGCTGGGAAAAAAACTCCCTTTCTGTTCAATATGTAGAGATCTCTCATCCAAATGTTTCGCACTGAATGGAACTGCAGTTAGTTGTGAAAAACAACAGCAATGTATCACAAGAAACTCTGACTATTTAGGCAGAAAATGAATCTGGCACATAAATATGCAATCTACAGAGGGGAAACAGAGTGTCAAGAGAAAGGAGAGAAATTTGCAAAATCAGCAAGTATTTGAGCTGGAAAAGGTATTTTTGGAGATAAACTTAAGAATGCAGAGTCACTTGACAGACTATTTATTTGCAGAATATTGCATGGATAATGTTTCTTATACTTTTCTGACTCATACTCATTCTGATAGTTCTAATTTGGTGATATCAGCACTTTCCTGCCAGTCTTTTTTTTTTAATGGATTCAGCTCACTCTGTGTTGCCAGAGGTTGTAGATGCTATTCCTAGAAGGAGGAGGAACAGCACATTGATCTAGACTGATTATAATTTTATGTTATTTCTATACCACTCTTCCTCCACAGGATACTCAGAGCAATGCACAAAGCCAGAATAATAGAATAATATTCAATAAAATCATCACCATGAAACAAAAAAGCAATAGTATTTAGCAATAACAGAATTTAAAATAAAATTCATTTAAACAGACTGTTGTTGCCCTATAAATGCTTTCATGAACAAGAATGTCTCTATTAACTGAAACAAGGCATTGGGGGGGAAAACCCTAAGAGAAAGTTAATAAATTGGGATATTGTCACTAAAAAAGCCGAACTCCTAGTCACCACAATGAATACTATATTTACAGGTTTGATCTTAGGATATTTCCAATATCTTAATTGGATGTATGGTATTAGAAAAATAGACTTTTGACTGCTTTAATCTTCTTACGGTTATATAAACTAAATTTGACATCTTGAATTGGTCTAGTACCTTACAACAATCCATGAACTCCTTTAAAGATTAATGCTATGGAATCCCATTTGGTTGATCTGTGTAACCATCAAACAGCTGCATTTTGCGTCAGCTGCAGTTTCCATCTATGCTGGTTGCCTGACATGAAGTTTGTCTCAGGACATTTGGAAAGACACGGAAGCGAAGCCAAATTTGGACATAACTTGCACTGACAGTTTGTAGAGGTTTGCTGTTGGCTGTATGTCTTCCCTCCCCTGCCATTAACTCTTCTAGTGTAAGTTTAGTGGAGTTAAGGGTGGTAGGGGGGAGGGAAGGGTACCATCTTGCAACGAAAGGAAAATAGCTTTGTCAGCATCTGAGAAAAAGATGGTCGCTTTTCTGCCATGTAGCCCAGCCTGTTCTCTTTTCCCATCCTGACATCTTGAAATCTGGAGATCTTTGAACGATTAGTGAGCAACCAGCGATAGAGGGTTGGGGCAGAGAAGGCCCAAGCATGACATATCTCAGTGGAAGGAGGTCTTGGGTGGCCAGAGGCAGATGGTCTTGTTCCTGCATGATCTTTCCCACTCTTGAGGTATCCCATGAATACTTAATGACTCATGCATTTGATTAATGAATGCTTTGGGGAGAGCAGGGATGAGGCTCATTCATTTAGCATGATTCATTTAATATTAAGACTGTAATGGGCAGGCTCCATTACAGTTGTACTCAAGGACTACCTATATTTGTTCATTCAGAGCAAATACAGTCTCCTTTTCCATTCTGGCTAATAAAAGTGCTGGACAGGGAATAGCTAAATGGAGCAGTGTTATGACTAATGCCTCTTCTCATTGTAGCATGACATTCTTGTAAAGTGGATAGAAGTAAAACCACATTTTTAAAAAGCCTCATTGGTTTTTCTTGATGAAACCAACACTATAAAACTGAACTACAACATTAATTTATTGAGACTATATTTCATTTTTATTTTCCTTTCTCTTATTTTGAGGCTAAAATTGCAAGATTGACAAAACGTTTTGGAGCAGCTAGAGAGGACTCAAAGAAAAAAACAGAAGTAAGGACAGAACTTTTATTATATTGTTGATTGACCATTAAGCTCAAAACTGTTATAAGTAACAATGCAAAAATTTAGTATAGTAGTAGCTTATTCATATATGTTTTAACTAAAATACAACAATGGAATCAGATGCATTCTTTTGTATAATTATGGATTGATGTGTTAACTTGGAGAAGTTATTGGATACGCATAAATTTGTGGACTTATATCGCTAAATTGAAATGAGATAAAAATCTCTTGGGGTTTCCCAGTTGGAGTAAGATGAATGCCATAGTGAAGTTTTATAACTTTGAAGTCAGTGAAGTTTACATTGAATGTTTAGCTGTAACTGACAGATTAGTGTGATCACTTGTTAATACCCACAATATTTAGCTAGTACACTATAACTCCTCTTATCTACTGAGTTTTCTAGAAGGAAATTAAAGGATTAAATATTTTACCACTAAAATTTATTCTTGATTAAAACTAATGTTATTTTAATTTAATTTTAGTTTTTAAATCATTACATTAGGCATAGCCAACCTGTGGCTTGCAGTCCGCATGCGGCCCTGGACAGCTAGAATTGTGGCTTTATTTATTCCAGCCCGCCAGCTGAATTTCCTTGACTGACAGGAAGCAACATACCTCCTCTACCAGTGTGGGTGGGGTGGGCCAGTCCCATATATATACATTAACTATCTTATATATTTTATATGTGGCCCAAGATCATTCCTCTTCACTCAGTACAGCCCAGGCAAGCCAAAAGGATGGACACACTTGCATTAGTCCATATTTCTATGTATCTTTCAGAACTAATTGTACTACAAACTTATTTGAAGAAAGCAGAGCATTCATAATTCTAACATATCTTCATATTTGTGAGCTAGGGAAAAATATTTCCAAAAACATGCTTAAATATCTTAACTTTTAAAATGAGAATGGGAAATCTAAACACCTCATCTTGATACTTCCTGATAGATATGTACTATTGCTACATTAATACATTATCAAGCAGCAGGATTGTTTTGATAGTTTAGATATGTCAGTTCATATGTCAGAGACTTTAAGGGAGAAAATATATTTATATTGTATCATGAAATACAATACTGCACTTATTAAGGAGGACTTCAGATTTTCTGGAACAGAAGTGTGCCTAAAATAGAACGATCATTTGTGAAGTACAAAATTTAAGTTGCTGATCTCAAGTTGGTTTGTGTCACTTTGTAGATTCCACAGAACACACCCCATTCCCCAGGAAAAGCAGTGAGTGATACTGGCAGTGTCAACAGTGTGACATATCGGTAAGCTGTAACTCCCTAGTTATTATACTTTTTTTCTTTGGAAACTTAGTTATAATTGGAAAGATAAATTCTACATAAAAGTATAATATATTTTGATGGCAACTATATTTCACATCTTATTTATAAATGTGCCTTTTTTTTTCTGTTACCCAAATATATGTTAATTCATTCTCTTGGTGAAAAGCATAACTAGGCATGGGGAATTCTTAGGGCAAAGTTGAGCAGCCTGTAGTCTTCAACTCCCATATGCCTTAGTCACTGAGAAATAATGGCAATTAGCATCACAAAATATGAAGGTTGGAGATTGCTTGTTTTAAACAGAGAAATATGTTTTGGTTTTTTAATTTCTTATATTGCATATATAGTAGGTATGTAGAATTCACTGATATTGTGAATTATTTAGAAAAATTGAGTAATAATAAATTATTTAAATTTAAAAATAATTTTCTTTTGGACTTCCTGCTATAGCTCCTCTACTTGATACAGCTAACATAAATCTTTGTTCTGTAGAAATGCTGGCACAGTAAGACAGATGCTGGAGTCCAAGAGAAATGTAGGAGACACTTCATCAACTACTTTTCAGTCCCCTGTGAATACAGGTAAAATCTATCTCAATTATATATATTATTACTTTTATGGCACATTTTTAAAAATCAAATAAGTAAAAACTGACTTGATATAATTCAGCCAAGCAGAAGTGGTTTAGGTGAAAATAACATATGCTGTCCTAGGTAAATCCGGTGGTAGCATCAAACAATATATGATTCTTAAAATGAAGTACTTAGAGTCCTGTCCTTAAACTTAATATATAGTTTTATTCTTAATGTATCCTTAAACATTCATAGAACCAGTTTGAACACCATATAGAATAAGCTAGGCTGCAGCACTTTGTACTAGTGGAATTTCACATCAGCTCTAAAACTAAAATAAATCAAACACAGTTTTGACAAAGATGCTTTGTCAAAGAAAGAAAAAGGGTAGCATTTAAAAGAAAATTAAGCATGCTTCCATACACAGTTTTTGAGGAGTGTGTAACTTTTGGAGAGTTCCTATTGATCACAGCCTTTGAATTGCATGTTGGATACTACATTTCAGTAAATAGGAAGGACTAGGATAAAACAACTGGACAGTAATGTAAATTTAAGCTTTTATGCTGTTTCCATTTACCTAATAATAACTACAAAATTAAAAATTATAATATGATGCTAACGTTTGGAGACACTTTGGACATATCCAAAGCTTCAGTGGAAAGTCAAGAGCTCTGAGGATTGAGGTTGACATTTATTAATTGGTATTTTTTACCCATAAAGTAATAGCTGCTCTTTACAAATCAATCATTGATTTGTAATAATAAACTCATAGATTACTATTGATATCCTTGATCGCATAATGAATCAGTATAAACATAAGTTACTAACATTGTGCCACTGTAGAAGGTCGAAATAAAAACAGTAATTATAGTTTCTTCACGTTAAATGCAACATTTAGTGGAATAGATCCTGAGCTCCCTACCTTTTTCAAAGTTTGGTCAGAAAAAGGCAATCTCTGACATAATTAATCCCTATTTGAAACAAAATAAGAATTGAATAAGGCCTAGAAATTAATTATTGGACAGTGCTTATGCTTTAAATAGATGACAAAAGATAGTTTTGTATTACTTGTCTGAATATATAAGGAAAATATAATGGCAATGAGAAAGAAACGTATGTACATATTCTTACATTTTAATTCTTTAATTATTTGGCATTGAGACAAAAATACTTGCATTATAAAGTATTTCTGATTCACTTTTTGTTGAGAAAGCATCTTCATGGCAAATTAATATTTCAAAGCAGTTTAGAAATTGAAAAATATTTTCTGTCTTTTCTTTCCTGCTGTTTTTCTGCTAAACATCACTAAGCTTTATATTTTTACAGATACAGTGAATTAGGTTTGTATATAACACTGGCTAAGATATTTTATGTTTCCCATTGGAAATTAGATACAATTCCTTCAAGAATTCCTTTAAAAAGACTGGTAAACTATGCTCTGGAAATACACGTGAAAAATAACATTATATTTTTACAAAATGTCTTGATACTAACTTTAACTTGGAAAACATTTATGATTTATAATTCTGCAGATAGACTTCTGAAGTTTGGTTTCTCTTAAAATCTTGAAACAATAAATTCTGATTGATGATGAAGGATTGTTTACGTTAGAAATTCTTGTAAATTTTTATTATTTTGACTTAATATTTGTACTTTTTTACTTGATTCGTACTAAAATTTCAGATTGATTTTACTTGTTTGAATACATTATTTCATTTACTGTTATTGGTAGAATAATAAAGGAACATTTTTATTTTATTCATCTAATTTCTATACTGCTCATCTCATCTATGTGACTCTTCATGATTCTGCCTGATAATTTATTTTTTTTAACATTTTGCATTTGTTGAGACCTTGGAAAAAGTTCAGAGAAGAGCAACTAAGATGATCCAAGGCCTGGAGACTAAAACATATGAAGAACGGCTGCAGAACTTGAGTTTGGTTAGTGTAAAGAAAAGAAGAAATAGGGGTGACATGATAGCAGTATTCCAGTATTTGAGAGGCTGCCACAAAGAAGAGAGGGTCAAATTATTCTCCAAGGCACTAGAGGGCAGAATAAGAAACAATGGTTGGAAACTGATCAAAGAGAGAAGCAACCTGGAATTAAGGAGAAATTTCCTAACAGTGAGGACAATTAACCAGTGGAACAGCTTGCCTTCAGAAATCATGTGTGCTTCATCACTAGAGGTTTTTAAGAAGAGACTGGACAGTCACTTGTCTGAGATGGACTAGAAGACATCCAAAGTCCCTTCCAGCTCTATTCTGTTTTATTCTAAATTCCACAGGACAACAAAGATTTTGTTTCTTGAACAAATTTGGATGTGTCTTAAATATTTTTGGCTGCTAGTCATGAAAATAACCTATAATTTAACCTATCGTGCTGGTTTTAGAAATCTTCTGTTTTTACATAGTGGCTATGTACACCTTTCAGTACTTGTGGGCTATCCTGGACACATAAAAGAAACATAAAGTATACCAAGTACAACTGGAATATCTTTGGAGATTTAAAAGTAGTGGTTCTGTCACTTGGAATACAGCTCAGCCATTACCAAGTATTGCTGTTACATATGCGAATGGGACAACTGTGCAAGAGAGTTGAATTACATTAAAAAGAAATGGCCACTGTGAAAGAATTTGGTTCCAGGATAGAAAAACATGGTGTATAATGAACATTTTGCCTGTTTCACATAAAACTGAGACTGATGAAAACCTTTGTGAAAGCAATGAACAAGGAAGGTGAAGGTTTCTGTTATTTAAGACATACATCTTCAAGAATAACTGAGACCAAGCTTAAGGAAAATATTTTGCTTTGTCCAGAGATCAGAATCATCATAATCAATGACAAATAGTTCAAAGATCTGTTAGTGGGAGCAGAGAAAATCACTTGAAAAGCATTCAAGAATGTCATTGCATTTTTTCTTTGCAGCTATAGTGCACCAAGCTACATTCAGCAGATTGACTAAACTTACAGTGTACAGAGACCTTATAGTGGAACATGTCACTGAAGATTCATTTTCTGCATTCACACTTAGATTTTTTTAAAGGTTTTATTAATTTTTAAGAATTACAATATTTAGAGCTTAGTAAACACCATGTTGTCTGGGTTCACATATTTAACATTAACTTCTTCAATATAAGTCTATTCAGTACTGCACACTCCAGTATTTTTTCCCTGATCCTCCTTTCTTCCCCATATTTTTTCCATTTTCCCCTCATTACACAATTACAATTCTTGGTACTACATACAGTGTTAGATATAAACATCTTCATCATATTTTACTAATATTATACAAATAATAATATCAATTCATTAATCAATATCTTGTTTTTCATGCTCTTGTTAAGGTTTAATTTCCCATCAATATTTAAAGTATCTTTGTCAGTTATGATTTTCTCAATATTAATTACATTTAAATAGCTAAATATTTTATTCATACCAATCCTCCTCTTATTTTCATATTTCCCATATCAAAAGAAGAGAAAAAATGCTATTTTAATTCTAAATCATATATTTCATTATAAAAGTCTAATTATATCTAAGGGTCATCCATTCTTTTAACCATATTCAACCAAGTACTTAAACATATGATGCCCCCTCTAATAGGTAAATCTTCTGTTTTTTAAATCTAACTCTCACTTTCTTTCTTTGCCAAGTAGCTTTCCAAACCAAGGCAATTAAATCACCCAGGAATTTTCTTTCTATTTTTATGAAAGTTGCTTGGCATGAGGAAGATAATTTAGGTAGGGTATTTTTGAGGGGGAATTCCACCCATTTATGTTCCTTAAGCAACTCCCACCTTCCTCAATTTCTCTCCTCATCTTTTGTCTCCCAAATTGTAACATTTTCCCTGACAGCTCTATGTTCCATTCCCCAAAATCATCTTCCTTGTCATCAGGTGCATTTTGCAAGCTTAAAGGATAAAGGATCTTTTGCAATTTCATTGTTATGGGTAAGTCTTGTAGTATTTTATTTGTGTATAGTAGTTTATATTTCCCTTCTTTCATTTCCTCTGTCTCTAGATCCATTTCCTCTGCTTCATCTTCTGATCTCTGGTTTATTTGTTCATACTTAGTAGTCGTTGTCTGGGAACTTCCTAGTTGTAGATTTAATTTGGAAATTTGCTCATTTATATCATCTAAATTATTTTTAGTCTCATTGTGGTTTTTTTTATGCAACAATTGTTTGGTCAATTGGTTGTAGAGTATATTTCCTTCTGAAAGGTATTTGTTTTTTCTTGAGGTATCATTCCTGGAGATCCTCTAATATCTCCAGTCTCAGTAAAAGTAGAAGAAAGTTTCCTCTAGCTTTCTGGTCTTTATATGCAGCTTTTACAGTCCAATCAATTTTAGAATAAAGGTCAAGTCCCAAAAGCAATATTTTATCTCAGGCATCCAAAAATTATCAGTCGGGCAAGGTTATAATCCACAATGTTCAAAGTATTCAACCTCCCTGAAAACAGCTCAAAAATCTTTCCCAGCCAGATGTAATCAAAGATCAAGTTTTTCTTTCTCTTCCACTAGCTCTTGAGATTAAAAGTCCAAGCTCAGTGGGTGTTTATAGTCCAACAAGGTCAGGATGATAAATATGCCAAAATATTTTCCTTTATTGCCAGTTGTTCTCCCTTAGGCTAGGAATCACTAAGCAGGCAGGAAGCTAGTTATAGTGCTGAACTCCGATCCACCACTAGATGTCATTCAAAATCCATTTTCCACTCTTAAAACAAAGGATTGATTTCTTATGTTTCACCTCAATGGTTTTTTTTTCCAGAGAGAAAATCTTAACAATTATGTTCTCAAATTTCAAAACTGCAGCTTTATGTTACTTCCACTTCAGTATTTTGTATTTCTGTCCCCCATAGAAATTAAAACGCCGCTTCTATTCACATTTGGAGGTTTTTAACTTCTTGGGAACCTTTTCCAGGAAATTCAGTTGTAAAATAGTAAAGAAAGGATCAATATTCTCACCCAGTTCCAAACATGCTGTTTACGATGTATTAATTGGTGCTTTTCTTCTTCGGTTGTTAGCAGCTAATGGCTGGCCATAGGAATGTAGGCAGTCTTTCCCCTGCCTGTTTGGAGGGCTTTTCTCAGATTGAACAGAAAGACCGCCATCTCTCTGTGATCGACGAGACACCCCTCCTTTTTCATTGCCTCTTTGTGGCGACTTTAGCCCTTTCTAGGGCCCCCAGCACGGCAAAATCGGGCGCGGAAGGCAGAGCCCTGCCTTCCTGCATCTGTCTTGCCACAACGCAAAACCGGAAGTCCACACTTAGATTTCTTTCCTAAAAATCTAGGTGCAGTGAGTGATGAAGTTGTTGAAAAGTTTCACCAGGACATTGCCACAATTGAAAATGGT
This sequence comes from Protobothrops mucrosquamatus, assembly GCF_001527695.2. Lineage (NCBI taxonomy): Eukaryota > Metazoa > Chordata > Lepidosauria > Squamata > Viperidae > Protobothrops > Protobothrops mucrosquamatus. Next base: position 188,449 of record NW_015386385.1, on the reverse strand, counting down.
ATAAGGCAATTGGAATCCATCTGGGCTGATTATTGTTGGACACTGTAGCAAGATGCATCAGACACTGAGTACAAATAAAAATCAGCAGCAAAACGTTTTTAGCCCTGTTGAACTCATGCAGCGTGTTGGAAATATTATGCAATTAAATACATTACATCATTAAAAGTTAATTTCATGTTTCTCAAGATTCCTATGTGATCCAGTTATTCTGAAATTATATTTGTGTTCAATTTGAAGGGGTCTGTCATAGTCAAAAGTTTTCCAGAAACTTTTGAAAAAATTGTTGTCCAGTGACATTCAGTTTATAAATCTATCTTTTCCTTATTTTTTATTCTATTCATAAGTATCTTTAAAACCAAATTAAAAATAAATTTTCATTTAATACCTTTTGCTCTATTTGCCACCTTTTCACAGTAAGTTTTCAAGAATACTTACCCAAAAGTGTCTTTTTATTATAATGGCTTACGTTTTTTATTTTCATGATATCAAATAGTAATAAAAGCTGTTTTTATAAGAATAAAATGTATAATAAAGGTGTTGATTGCCATGATGAAATTGTAATTTAAATTCATTAGCTATGAAATAGCTAATTTGATACAAAATTTTCAGTCTTTTTTCTTTCTCTTTATAGTGTCTGCTGCTTCTCTTGCTACTCCACAGACACCAGTCAGTGGACATCAGAAGCCCCAAACACCAGTTACTTCTGCATCCCTCACATCTGGCTCTTTGACAACACCTGTTCTTCCCACAGCTAATACTGCAACAGTAGTTGGTACCAGCCAGGTGGCTGGTGGGAACACACAGCCAATGTCTGTTTCACTTCAGTCTTTGCCAGTAATCCTGCATGTACCTGTTGCAATGTCCTCTCAGCCTCAGATCCTACAAGGTCACACAGGAACCTTGGTTACCAATCAGCAATCTGGCAGTGTTGAATTTATACCTGTCCAAAGCCAATCAAATGTTGGTAATCTAACCAAAACTCCTTTGTCTCTATCATCAACTAATTCAGCAAAACCAAACAATAACCCTTCAGTGTCCAGTTCAAGCATTCAGAGGAACTCTCCAGCTAGTGTTGGCTGTTCAATAGGGACAACCCTTGCAGTGCAAGCTGTTACAACAGCACATCCTATTGCACAAGCCACAAGGACTACTTTGGCTACTGTGAGTACTTCAGGAATATATACTCCTCCCATCAATAGGAACCCCATACAGATGAAGATTCCTATATCGGCCTTCAATAATTCAGTTCCTTCTGAAGTGAATACTACAACACCGAGAGTTGGTGAGTTGTTTTTTCTTTTATTTATTTACATATATTTAGAAACTGCCCATCTTCCTGATCAAATGATTCTGAGCTTTATACAAATAGATATAAAACATTTATTTATTCATTTATTTCACATTTCTATACTGCCCATTTCCCCCACAGAGGGATTCTGGGCAGTGTACAGTAAAAAGTTAAAATATAAAACTATGTATGTATGTTAAAAGAAAATTTTAAAAATTTTGAAGAGGCAAGCAATTAAAATTAATTAAAAGATGAAGAGAGGGCTTTCAAGGGACTAACCAGCCCCATAACTGTGTGCTCCTCTGGGCTCCCCAGGCGAGGGTGCAGAGCCATGTCTTTTCAGAAGACCAGGAGAGTGGCGGCCTGTCTGACCTCCAGGGCAAGAATGTTCCATAGGGTGGGGGCAATGATAGAGAAGACTCACCGCCTAGACCCTTACCAATCAGAATTCTTTAACTGACAGCTCTATAACATACCTTCCCTGCCTAGGTGGGACAGTCTGATGTAATTGGACGAAGAAAGTTCCATAGGTAATCTGGTTCTATGTTATGTAGGGCTTTATAGGTCACAACCAATACCTTGAATTGAACCCAGAAACAAACTGGCATCCAATGCAGTTTGCGGAGCAAAGGTGTTACCCTTCCTTGGATACTCAGAATTGCTTCTGTGGTCACATTCTGCACCAGTTGAAGTTTCTGAATAGTTTTCAATGATAGCCCCAATATTGCATTGCAATAGTCCAGACAGGAGATGACCAGATCATGAGTGACTCAGTGGAGAACCTCCCTATCCAGGAAAGGGAGTAACTGGCACACAACATGAAAGGCCCTCTTAGCCACAGCTGCCACCTGCTTTCTGGAGCCATGAGTACAGAAAGGCCTCCAAATTAAGTACAGGATGTGATTGGGGTAGTGCATCTATCACTTCACTCAAATGGAGATACATAACTGGGTATTATCAGCATATTAATGATACCTCATCCTGTAGTGATGGATGATCCTCCCAAGTGGTTTCATGTAGATGTTTAAAAAGAGTAGAGATAGCATTGAGCTCTGTAGCAGGCGGCATGAGTTGTAGTGCGTTTCCTCCCTCCCCCCCCTGCACTGTCTCAACACTGACTTGACTGGCCTCAGAGAAAGGAGGTGAAACTGTGCCACCCATCCCCAACTCTCTAAGGACAAGGCAAGCAAGGTTGCATGCGCCCTTCTTTGGGCATCTAAAATTGCTCATGCAGCCGCATTTGTACCACGTGAAACTGCCACATACTTTTCAAGGATAGCTCCATGTAGAGCTTCTTGAAGTAGTCCAAACGGCAGATGACTAGGGCATGAGTGACTGACCAGAGAGGTTCCCTATCCAGGAAACTGTGTAACTGGCACACAAAACAAAGCTGAATAAAAGCCCTCCTAGCTACAGCTGCCACAGTTTTTTCAAACGAGCTGTGAGTCCAGGAGCACCCTCTGGTTAAACTATCCCAGCTCTTTCTGGGGTAGTATGACCCCATTCAAGACCAAAGATAAACTCCTGAATACAGAGTAGCCTACCCACAGCTGTTTTGTTTTACCAGGGCTCAACTGAAGTCTGTTGTTCTCCATCCAGACCCCCACAGCCTCCAGGCACTATGAAAGAACGTTCGTTGCATCACACACTTTACCTGCAACAGAGATAAAATAGATACAAAAAGTCCACATACCCCTTTAAAATGCCAGGTTTTTGAGATGTAAAAATATCAGACCAAGATAAATCACTTCAGAATTTTTTCCACCTTTAATATAACATATAAACTGTACAATTAAATCAATTGAAAAGCAAACTGAAATCTTTTAGAAGGAAAAATAGAAAATGTTTTTGCTGCATTTTGCTATTAAAATAGTTACATGTCTTAAAAGTGTGTTTGTTAGGCAATGCAATGAAGTTGTTTCTTGATCTCCTTAGAGAATCAAACATCCAGATTGTTACCACCTCCACCACCAGCAGCAGATAATATAGCAAATAAGAAAGCACCTGAAGTACCATCACAGGTATGCTGGTTTGTTTGTTTTTATAGAGACTTTTATTTTTCTTCCATTCAGCAAATCAGGTTGTAAGGACCTGCCTCAATTAAGGCTTCCAAGAAAGCAGAAGTCTTGAAACGGACATCATTTCAAAAGGAACTTTTATTGGAACGTGTTGACAGCAGTAGTAGAAGGCAGGATCTCAGGTTTCTGAGTCAAGAGTCAATGAAACCCCCAGGTTTCTGAGTCAAGAGTCAATGAAAACCCCACCGCAACTGTCTATCTGAATGGTTCAAATGGGCCAATCTGCAGGTGTGAAAATGTTATGGGAACGGAGCGATAAGGCGCAGCTTCCAAGTCTTCCAAGGCTGTTAGGTCTCCGCACCTCTTCTTCCGTGCCCGGAGATAAGGCAGATGACCGGAGGCACATTCCATTCTCACTCCGAGAAAGAAACATGAAAGAGGATAGAGCAAGGAACAAAGCAAAGGAAATATACTGTAGCAACCCCAAGCTCCCCCCTCCCCCCAGAAGAATGGCAGAACCCGAAAAGAACAGGAATCCCCATGCACATAGAAAGACAGGGTTCTGACATAGGTCAATGTTGTAATTACTTATTTCCTTTTTATTTCAGGGTATTAATAGAAAGTAAATGTTACTTATTCCTTATTTATTTATATGACATAGTTTTTGAACAACAGAATCTGCCAATCCTAGAGCAGTTAGCAGTTCTTTTATATAAGGGACAGATAATAGTAACAATTAGAGAATTTTTCAAATACTACAAACAGAATTCTTTGTTTCACATTGAACAAATATACATTTCTTTGAATTCCTATCATATCTTTTAGCCAAGAAGGGGTTGGTGGACTCCAACTGCTTTAGCAACAGCGACATCTGATATGGGGACCATCAGTTGGTAAATTCTGTCCAAACTGCCAGGCTAGGTGTTTCAACATTTGGGTTAACTGGTCCATATGCAAAGCTGGTAGATTCGGATACATGAGCAAGGTATTGGCAATTTGAATGACCATCTTAGAAATTGTGAAAGGTTCTGCAGCTATAATTGATCCTTTGGTTCTAGGTATACTTCTATGAGAGCAAGGAGTAGATAGATTAACTGTTAAGCTTTATGTAGGTACAGTTGAAAAATGTAGATCATAAATAATATGGCTAGATTATTTACTCTGTTGCACTTAACAGTGAGAAAGTTGATATGCTCAGAAGGTGCTGCCTACTGCTGTACAGAGGAGTCAAAGCCTGTGTAAATCAGGGTTGTGATGTGGGTGAAATTATTTAAAATTCTGAGTGAATACAAATGAGGAATACAACTTACTTCACTGGATGACATTTATGAATGGGTGGATAGGAGATACAGAAAAAAATTATTAGGCCATTTAGAGCCCCCAAAATGAATTGTTTATTGTTTGGTTTCTTCTGTAAAAATGATACCTATGTTTCAAATGCATGGTTTAAGCAAAAAACTGTTCATGTGTACACATACTGAAGAAATGACTAAAAAAAGTTGTTTTGTTTACAATGAAAATTTGGCATTACAAAAGTGATGAGAGATTATGAATGTTGGGTTAACCAATTTTTGGTATGGTCAAAAGTAAATCTTGGGGAGAAAGATTTAGAGGAAAATGAAATAAAATACAGTGAAAGTAGAATGACTGCAGGAAGAGATAGTACAAAAGTGTTAAAAGATAGCTTATTCTTCTTACAGAATCAATGGAAAATGGACATAAGAACGCTATTTTGATCTGAGGGAAAAGAATTATGTTATAAAGTACCTCAGCAGTGTATGGAGTGATGCTAGTTGGAAGTATGAAAAACATGTAGTGGAAAGATGAAAAGGCTATGGATGAGGGAAGAAATAGAATGATTGCTGGAAAAAAAGAGGAAAGAGGGGCACATAACTAAATCAGAATATCAACAAATAGCCCGAGCCTACAAAGATGAAGTGAGGAAAGCCAAGGCTCAAAATGAACTAAGGCTTGTGACCAAAGTCAAAAATAACAAAAAAAAGCTGCTTTCAACATGTAAAAAACAAGAAAAAAGTGAAGGAAACGATTGGTCCATTAGTGGGGGAAAGTGGTAAGAAGGTGACTAGCAATAGGAAGAAAGCAGAACTATTTAACTCGTTTTTTGCATCTGTCTTTACACAAAAGGAAAAAACAGACCAACCTATCAAAAATAGTGCCATAAAAAACAGTATAGAAACACAAGTTAAGATAGGCAAGAAAATGAAAGGGAGCACCTGTCCAGCCTAGACGAGTTCAAATCACCAGGACCAGATGGATTACACCCCAAGGTTCTCAAAGAACTGGCAGATGTGATCTCAGAACCACTGAACTATATTTTTCAAAGATCTTGGAGCACTGGGGAACTACCAGAGGATTGGAAAAGAGCTGATGTAGTTCCCATCTTCAAAAAAAGAAAAAAAATGGATCCAGGAAATTACAGACCTATCAGCCTGACCTCAATACCTGGGAAGATTCTGGAAAAGATAATAAAACAACAAATCAGCGAACACCTAGAGGCAAACAAAGTCATTACTAAAAGCCAACATGGGTTTGTCAAAAACAGATCATGCCAGACAAACCTTATTACGTTCTTTGACCAAGTGACAAAATTAGTGGATCAGAGGAATGCTGTGGATATAATTTACTTGGACTTCAGTAAGGCATTTGATAAAGTAGATCACAACCTACTACTCGATAAGATAGAAAAATGTGGGTTAGACAGCATCACCACCAGATGGATTCGTAGCTGGCTAACCGGCCGTACTCAGCATGTGGTCCTCAATGGAACCGCATCTACATGGAGGGAAGTTTGTAGTGGGGTGCCCCAGGGCTCTGTTCTAGGCCCAGTGCTCTTCAACATCTTCATCAATGATTTGGACGTGGGGATAGATGGGGAACTCATCAAATTTGCGGATGACACCAAGCTGGCAGGAATAGCCAACACTCCAGAAGACAGGCTTAAGATACAGGAGGACCTGGACAGACTTGAACACTGGGCACTATCTAACAAAATGAAATTCAATGGTGAAAAAAGTAAGGTTCTACATTTAGGTAAGAAAAACCAAATGTACAGGTATAGTACAGTGGGTACCTTGCTCAATAGTAGTAACTGTGAGAGGGATCTCGGCGTCCTAGTGGACAATCACTTAAATATGAGCCAGCAGTGTGCTGCAGCTGCCAAAAAAGCCAACACAGTGCTGGGCTGCATTAACAGAGGGATAGGATCAAGATCACGTGAAGTATTAATACCACTTTACAATGCCTTAGTAAGGCCACACTTGGAATACTGCATCCAGTTTTGGTCACCACGATGTAAAAAGATGCTGAGACTCTAGAAAGAGTACAGAGAAGAGCAACAAAGATGATTAGGGGACTGGAGGCTAAAACATATAAGGAACGGTTGCTGGAATTGGGTATGTCTAGTTTAACGAAGAGAAGGACGAGGGGGGACATGATAGCAGTGTTCCAATATCTCGAGCTACCACAAAGAAGACGGAGTCAAGCTATTCTCCAAGGCGCCTGAGGGCAGGATGAGAAGCAATGGGTGGAAACTGATCAAGGAGAGAAGCAACTTAGAACTAAGGAGAAACTTCCTGACAGTTAGAACAATTAACCAATGGAACAACCTGCCTCCAGAAGCGGTGAATGCTCCAACACTGGAAGTTTTTAAGAAGAGACTGGACAGCTATTTGTCTGAAATGGTGTAGGGTTCCTGCCTGAGCAGGGGGTTGGACTCGATGACCTCTAAGTCCCTTCCAACTTTATTATTATTATTATTAAAATGACTGTACAATGTAATATGTATAAAAGTGTGCTTAACACAAATGTATGTTGCTATTTCAATAGAAAGCAAGGAATAATTAAAGCAGGCAAAGGAATTGTAGACCAATTTTGATTCAGATTATTTTTGAAAATTGAATGAAGAGAACTAAACAAGAAATCCCACTACAATTAATGGAATTAAAAATACACACAATAAATGATATCATATGAAGCTGAGACAAAGAAGACCTATAAATAGTATTTTAGATATTTTTTATGGGAATAATAATGTATGTTAAAAAATAAAATTGAAAAAATGTTATGAATGTCTAAGAAAAAATGGAGGAAAAGTGATTATATAATATTTTGAAGAATGCTAAAATGCTTTTTAAAAGGCTGTCATATATAGATTGTAATTGAAGGAATGTTTAAAATATGGATGTCATTTCCTTATGGGATAGCCTCTGAAAATTTCATGAAGACTCAGGATGGCCTATTCATCCATCCTGATTCTGCCAAAGGTCATCAATAAGTACAACTAATGGATGTTTACTGGATGTTATAAGAACAGTATATAATAGAAGTAAAGTGTAGTCAATTACAATTCAAAAAGAAGTGAACATTTTCAAGAACAAATCAATGTATGAGTAAATCTCTGAGTATATGGTAAAAGCAAGGATGGTCTGCAGGGAAACAAATTGAAAGATATTGCATATATTAAACTAGTTGTATTTCTTTTTCTTACCATGTGCATGGAATGTATTTTTGTTGCTAGTTCTTATTATTTTTCTGCACTTTGCATGATGTTATCCATTTTAGAAAATGTGCTTGTGTATGTATATACAGGTGTGGGAATGGGTTTGGGTCAACTCCGGGAGAGTGGAGGACAAGGGCGTCTGGTGTGCTGTGGTCCATGAGGTCGAGGAAAGTTGGGCATGAATTAGCGACTGAAGAACGACGACAAATATAAATGTATATAGAAAAGTGTAACCGGTACAGTTTAAAATGTGGTTTGCTTTTTGACATTTGCAAAAATACTGCAGTAATTAAATTACACTAAATTTTATAAAATAATTTCAAACTATTTTGCTTTAAAAGGGAACTGTAACAGCTAAGATTAGTAGAACATTTTATGGATGTAGTATGTGGAAAGGAGCCATCTACTTAAAAAAATATTCTTTCCTTTTAATATAAAAATTCAGATTAGTCAAGTATTCTCTTTCTCAGCCCAACCCACCTTACCAAGGTTGTTGTTGTGGGGCAAATAAGAGGAGGAAAGAGTATTTGAGTTATTTATAAAAGACATGAAGTTGGGGTATAAATAAATAAATAAATAAATAAATAAATGGTAGTAACATATTAAAAATGTAGTTATAAGAAGGAAAACCTAAAAAGAAAACTTGAGCAAAATATTAAGACTACTAAATCTGTAAATAAACCTATGGAAAATATGCAGCTGTTACTGATGAAAATAGCAAACTATTTGTCTTTTGTTATTTATTACTCTTATTGATGTAAATAGAAACTTGCAGCTGAATTATTTTTCATATTTATTGGTTCTCTTTTAGAAAAAATAAATCAGTTTGTAATTCAGTTTTAAAATAGAAATTAAAAATTAAATTGAAATTAGCTAATGTGAAAGTAAGAAATATAATTATGAATGAAAATGAACCTAATTGCTGCCACTCCCTCCTATACTCTCTCCCTTGCACATTCCTAGATTTCACACATAATTCCTAGTTCATTGAAATAGTTTTCTGTGGCATTTAACCTGAAAACTCTGATTCAAAAATACCTTCCAAAGTAGAAAATGAAACCAAGATTTTATAGCCAAGTTCTTGGTGTTCTCTGAGCTTAGTTGTCTTCTTGCAGACGTTTCATTACCCAAACTAGGTAACATCATCAGTGCCAGCAAGGAGTGGGGTTTGCTCTCCGTTTATATTCTAGTGGCTTGCCCTGTCAGTGTTGGTGGGGGTGGTCTTAGAGGTTCTTTGGTTGGGCTGTTTATGGTTGGCTTGTTTGGCAGTTCCTTGATTGGAGTATTGTTTACTTGATTGCTGGTATCATGTTAATCTTGGAGTCAAATCAATGCTCAGTAGGGTGCTGATTGCTGGTGGGGAGGTGTTTTGATCTTTTGTTTCCTTTTTGTCCTGTTGAGTGTCTATTTTGCATATTATAGATATTGTTTATGTCTATGGAATTTCTAGAAGCCTGGCACTCTGATAAATTAGCCATATCAATAGACACATAGATATTTGTTAGTTGCGAAGTCGTGTCCTACCCATCGCAACCCCATGGACAACGTTCCTCCAGGCCTTTCTGTCCTCTACCATCTTCTGGAGTCCATTTAAACTTACGCCTACTGCTTCAGTGACTCCATCCAGCCACCTCATTCTCTGTCGTCCCCTTCTTCTATTACCCTCAATCTTTCCCAGCATTAGTCTCTTCTCCAGTGAGTCCTTCCTTCTCATTAGGTGGCCAAAGTATTTGAGTTTCAGCTTCAGGATCTGGCCTTCTAAAGAGCAGTCAGGGTTGATTTCCTCTAGGACTGACCGGTTTGCAGTCCAGGGGACTTGCAGGAGTCTTCTCCAGCACCATAGTTCAAAGGCCTCAATTCTTTTGCGCTCAGCCTTTCTTACGGTCCAACTTTCACAGCCATACATTGCAACTGGGAAAACCATGGCTTTGACTATACATACTTTTGTTGGCAGGGTGGTATCTCTGCTTTTTAGTATGCTGTCTAGATTTGCCATAGCATTCCTCCCCAGGAACAAGCATCTTTTAATTTCTTGGCTGCAGTTCCCATCTGTGGTGATCTTGGAGCCCAGGAAGGTAAAATCTGTCACTACTTCCATTTCTTCCCTATCTATTTGCCAGGAATTGAGAGAGCCGGATGCCATGATCTTGGTTTTCTTAATGTTGAGTTTCAAGCCAACTTTTGCACTCTCCTCCTTCACCCGCATCAAGGGGCTCTTTAGTTCCTCTTCACTTTCTGCCATTAGAGTAATATCATCTGCATATCTTAGGTCAGTGGTGGCGAACATATGGCACGCGTGCCAGAGGCGGCATTAGAGCTCTCTCTGTGGGCACGCACGCCATGCCCCGGAGATGGCAACTGTCCCTCTTCAACTAACTGCCCGCTAACTGGCCGAGGTCCCACATGGCCGGATGCATCCTAGCACCCATGCGCTCGCTGGCCTCTGTGTGTAGGGGCCGATGGTGTCAGACAACAGCCGCCCCAGCCCCGCCTCACCTTTCTCTGTGACAATGGCCTTGCCTCGCCTTACCCCGCAGGATGAGCCTCCTGCCCACTGCCCCACCTGCCAGAGACCCCCTGGATCTTCCACAACCCTGCCTGGCCCCCACAGACGTCCCTCCCCACGAGCAACATCGAGGTGATCACACCCACATTGGCCACACCCACCCAATCTGCCATGACCACCACAGCCATGCACCCGGTGATAAATAAGTGGGTTTAGGGTTGCAGTTTGGCCTCTTGATCTCTAAAAGGTTCACCATCACTGTCTTAGATTGTTGATATTTCTCCCAGCAATCTTAATTCCAACTTTTCATTCATCTAGCCCTGCCTTTCTCATGATGTGCTCTGCATATAAGTTAAATAGGCAGGGCGACAGAGTACAGCCTTGCCGGACTCCTTTCCCAATTTTGAACCAATCAGTGGTTCTGTGTCCAGTTCTCACTGTTGCTTCTTGACCCGCATATATAGGTTTCTCAAGAGACAAATAAGATGGTCTGGTACTTCCATATCTTTAAGAACGTGCCACAATTTGTTGTGAGCCACACAATCAAAGGCTTTAGCATAGTCAATGAAGCAGAAGTAGATGTTTTTCTTGAACTCCTTATCTTTCTCCATGATCAACGTATGTTGGCAATTTGATCTCTAGTTCCTCTGCCTCTTCAGAATCCTGCCTGTACTTCTGGAAGTTCTCGATCCACATACTGCTGGAGTCTAGCTTGTAGGATTTTAAGCATAACTTTACTAGCATGTGAAATGAGTGCAATGGTGCGATAGTTTGAACATTCTTTGGCATTGGAATGTAAACTGACCTTTTCCAATCCGGTGGCCACTGTTGAGTTTTCCAAATTTGCTGGCAAATTGAGTGTAGCACTTTTATTGCATCGTCTTTTAAGATTTTGAATAGCTCAGCTGGAATACTGTCACTTCCACTAGCTTTGTTGTTGCTCAGCTTTCCAAAGGTTCATTTCACTTCACATTCTAGGATGTCTAGCTCGAGGTCAGTGACCACCCCATTGTGGTTATCTGGGACATTAAGCTCGTTCTTGTAAAGTTCTTCTGTGTAATTTTGCCACCTCTTCTTAATCTCTTCTGCCTCTGTTAGGTCCCTGCCATTTTGGTCCTTTATCATGCCCATCTTTGCATGAAACATTCCCTTCATATCTCCAATTTTCTTGAAGAGCTCTCTGGTTCTCCCTATTCTATTGTTTTCTTCTGTTTCTTTGCACTGTTCATTTAAGAGGGCATTCTTATCTCTTCTAGCTATTCTCTGGAATTCTGCATTCAATTGGGTGTATCTTTCTCTTTCTCCCTTGCCTTTCGCTTCCCTTCTTTCCTAAGCTATTTGCAAAGCTTCCTCAGACAGCCATTTTGCTTTCTTGCATTTCTTTTTCTTTGGAATGGTTTTAGTTGCTACCTCTTGTACAATGTTGCGAACCTCCGTCCATAGTTCTTCAGGCACTCTGTCTATCATATCTAATTCCTTAGATCTATGTGTCACCTCTACTGTATATTCATCAGGGATATGATTTAGTTCATACCTGAGTGGCCTAATGTTTTTCCCTACTTTCTTCAATTTAAGCCTAAATTTTGCAACGAGAAGCTCATGATCTGAGCCACAGTCAGCTCCTGGTCTTGTTTTTACTGACTATATAGAGCTTCTCCATCTTTGGCTACAGAGCACATGGTCAGTCTGATTTCTGTGTTGACCGTCTGGTGATGTCCATGTGTAGAGCCGTCTCTTGGGTTGTTGGAAAAGAGTGTTTGCTATGACCCTTGTATTTTCTTGACAAAATTCTATCAGCCTGTGCCCTGCTTCATTTGGTACTCCAACACCAAACTTGCCTGTTATTCCAGTTATCTTTTGCTTCCTACTTTAGCATTCCAATCCCCCATGATGATAAGGACATCATTTTTTTGGTGTTGATTCTATAAGGTGCTGTAGGGCTTCATAGAACCAGTCAGTTTCATCCTCTTCAGCACCACTGGTTGGGGCATAGACTTGGACCACTGTGATACTGAATGGCTTGCCTTGGATTTGCACTGAGGTCATTTTGTGGATTGTATCCCAGTATTGCTTTTCCTACTCTTTTATTGACTATGAAGGCTACTCATTTCTTCTGAGGGATTCTTGCCCGCAGTAGTATACCTGATGGTCCTCTGAATTAAATTCACCCACTCCTGTCCATTTTAATTCGCTGATTCCTAAGATGTCGATGTTCAGTCTTGTCATCTCTTGTTTGACCACGTCCAGTTTGCCTTGATTCATGGATCTTACATTCCAGGTTCCTATGGAGAAAATATCTTTACAGCATCGGACTTTCCTTTCACCACCAGATGCATCCACAGCTGAGTGTCCTTTCGGCTTTGGCCCAGTCGCTTCACTCTTTCTGGCACTACTAGTACTAGCCCTCTGCTCTTCCCCAGTAGCATATTGGACACCTTCCGACCTGAGGGGCTCATCTTCCAGCGTCATATCTTTTTGCCTTTTGGTACTGTCCTTGGGGTTTTCATGGCAAAGATACTGGAGTGGGTTGCCATTTCCTTCTCCAGTGGATCACATTTTGTCAGAACTCTCTACTATGACCTGACTGTCTTGGGTGGCCCTGCACGGCATAGCTCATAGCTTCATTGAGTTACGCAAGCCCCTTCGCCATGACAAGGCAGTAATCCATGTAGGAGACACATAGACATATAAACAATATTAAAAAACCAAGGACCCTCTAAGACCACCCCCATCAACAAGAATACAGACTGAGAGCAAACCCCATTCCTTACTAGTACTGATGATGTTACCTAGTTTGGATAATGAAACATCTGCAAGAAAGCAACCAAGCTCAGAGAACTCCAAGGACTCCTTATTTCGACCCTGAGCTACAAATATTCTTGATATCCAAGTTTACACAGGACAGTTACAAATTTAAATAGTGAGAAAGTGGAAAAGAATTTGTGCTTTTTGATATGTTTCGTTAAAAAAAAAAGCGTAGTATTCCTTGTCAAACATTCAGTTGTAGAATGTATAAATCTGTATAAATTTTCCTCTTTTAAATTTTGTAAAAATTTTATTATAAATTGTCCACTGTTTCAAGAGCTGCATTAGTTGCCGGTTTGCTTCTGATTGCAATTCAAGGCATTGGTTATTATCTATAAAGTCCTGCATGGCATGAGTCCAAGTTATTTGAGGAACCATCTCACTCCTATGGGAGAGTCCCTCCCCACCCATGCCGGCAGACGTGGCATGCTGTGGACCCCTTGAGTCAGGGAATTCTGGATGGTGCATGGACCTGACCCTTTGAAACATCTTGTCCCAAGATGAGATTGGCTCCCACTCTCCTGATTTTCTACAAGAACCTGAAGACTTTGTTCTGTCAGTTGGCTTGAGCTCTCAAAGGGAGAATATCACACTGGATGTGATTGATCAACTCCATATATTCCATTCCCTTCCTCCCCTTCTTCAAGTATGACTTGTATTTTATTGTAAATTTAATGTAATTTTATATTTTTTATATATTTATGGTTTCATTTTAATATTGTAAATCAGAGTCACCCTGTGGAGAGATGGGCAACAAACATATTTAATAAATAAAAAATAAAATTGTAATAAATTATCAGTCCATCTCATCCTCCTCTCCAAAGTCTCGGAGATAAATGTAGCAGTCAAGAGATAGGTTGTCTTATAGAATAGTGATTAATTGAAAAGCAACAAAAGAGACAAGTACCTGGTGCACAGCTTGTATGCTAGAAAAGAAATAAAAAGTGGAATAATCATCTTGTAGAACCTTGGCAGTTTATTTTGATTATAAATTATCTTGAAAACGTTATGGTAACAAGGTCCATGTGAAACCTAACAATTCAGTGAAACCATGAATAGACTATGAAGAGCTTTAAAAAACTTTTCTAAGTTTTTATACTAGAGTATAAAGTACTAGGTAATCTGAGATCCAAAATTATGCATGTCTTTGGTAATCTTAGTTGCATCTAACATAATTCCTCCAAAATATACCCCCAATGACAGTTATAATAGATGTTGACATTTTTAAAAAATATATATTATAAAATGATAGTTTCAATACAGTTCTACTAACTTTCTCAAAACAGGTATCATAAAGCTGAAAAAGTTTATAGAAAAGGGCAACAAAATTATTAATTCACCCAACAATACCTTATTGTCAGGATATACAACAGCTACCAATTAAGTTACATAAAGGCAGGTGGTAACGGAAGTAGTATTACAGGTAGTCCTCAGTTAACCACTTGTTCAGCAACTATTCAAACTGCAACAGTGCAAAACAAGTGGTACAATAGTCCTCAGAGTTTCAGCCATTGAAGCAGTCCCATAGTCACATGATCACAATCCAGGCAACTGGCCCACATTTCCAACCATTGCAGCATTACATGATTGCGATTTGCAACATTCCCTGTTGGTTTCCCACAGAGTCAATGGGGAAGTTGGCAGAAAGTTGGAAGTTGCATTTACATGAGGTCATCACTGAACAACTCGTAGTGGTTTGTTTAATGACAGCAACCAGAGTCTGCTGGAACTGCCATTGCTAAGTGGCATGGTCACATCATGTTACACTTTATTATTGCATTTCTTAGCAACAGCAATTATGGTCCCAATTACTGTTACTGGCGAGGGCTCCCTATAGACTGTTATGTGCTCATTGAGCTTTCTACACTAGAGATCCCCAACTTTTTCAGCACCAGGGACTGGTTCCGTGGAGAAAGATTTTTCCGCAGACTGGAGGGGGCGT
Source organism: Protobothrops mucrosquamatus (assembly GCF_001527695.2). Lineage (NCBI taxonomy): Eukaryota > Metazoa > Chordata > Lepidosauria > Squamata > Viperidae > Protobothrops > Protobothrops mucrosquamatus. The sequence goes on along the minus strand of NW_015386385.1, from coordinate 173,371 downwards.
GGTTTTGTGTGCTGCCTGCATCTCACAGATGGATCTTTGCTTGTTTGTGCGGACCAGTTGCTGGCATGCTGCGGCCTGGTACTGGTCCACGGACCTGGGGTTGGGGACCCCTGTTCTACACTGTGTGTACAATTATTAGGCAAGTGAGTATTTTGACCATATCATTTTCATGCATATTTTCCATCTCCAAACTGTATAAACTTGAATGCTTAGTGGGTATAAGAATATCAGGTGATGTGTATTTGTGTAATGAGGGAGGGTGTGGCCTAAAGATATCAACACCCTATGTCAAGGTGTGCATAACTATTAGGCAGCTTCTTTTTCTCAGGCAAAATGGGTCAAAAAAGACTCTAAAAAATAAAAAAATGTAAAAAGTCTTTCAGAGGAATGCAGCACTCTTGAAATTGCTAAGATATTGGGGTGTGATCACAGAACCATCAAAATTTTGTTGCAAATAGTCAACAGGGTCACATGAAACGAAAAAAGGTGCACATTAACTGCCAAAGATTTGAGAAGAATCCAAAGTGAAGCTACAGGAACCCATTGTTATCCAGTGCTGTCATATTCCAGAACTGCAACCTATCTGGAGTGCCCAGAAGTACAAGGTGTTCAGTGCTCAGAGACATGGCCAAGGTAAGGAAGGCTGAAACCCGACTACCATTGAACAATACAAATAAGTTGAAATGGCAAGACTGGGCCAAGACATATCTAAAGACAGATTTTTCAAAGGTTTTATGGACTGATGAGATGAGAATGACTCTTGATGGACCAGATGGATGGGCCCGTGACCGGATCAGTAAACGGCATAGAGCTCCACTTTGACTCAGATGCCAGCATGGTGGAGATGGTGTATGGTATGGGCTGGTATTATTAAAGATGAGCTAGTTGGACCTTTTCGGGTTGGAGATCGACTCAAAATCAACTCCCAGACCTACTGCCAGTTTTTAGAAGACACTTTTTTCAAGCAGTGGTACAGGAAGAAGTCTGCATCTTTCAAGAAGGCCATAATTTTTATGCAAGACAATGCTCTATCGTATGCATTGAAGTACTCCACTGCGTGGCTAGCCAGTAAAGGATTTAAATATGAAAGAATAATGACATGGCCCCCTTCCTCACCTGACCTAAACCCTATTGAGAACTTATGGGCCCTTCTTAAATGGGAGATTTACGTTGAAGGAAAACAGTACACATCTCTGAACAGTGTCTGGGAGGCTGCACAAAACGTTGATCGTCCAGATCAAGAAACTGACAGACTCTATGAATGGAAGGGTCATGACTGATTGAAAAGGTGGCTATATTGGTCACTGATTGTTAGGGTTTTTTTTTAAAAGTCAGAAATGTTTATTTGTACATTTTGAGGTGTTTGTTTATTATTCTCACTTTAACAGATGCAAATAAACGAGTGAGATGGGCAAACTTTTGTTTTTCATTTAGTTGCATGATAATTATGCACACTAATAGTTGTCCAATAATTGTGCACATATAGATAGTCTAAGAAAGCCAAAACGTCACTTTTACTTTCTTAAATATTCAGGTTTGAGGTTTATTAACATTTTAGATTGACTGAGAGCAGTCAATAAGAAAATTAATACTCCAAAATATTCACTTGCCTAATAATTGTGTACACAGTGTCTAGAGCTTTTGTTACTATTCTATTTCCTGCATTTTTCCTTATTTCTGTTGTCGCTGCTATCTCAAGTAATTTTCTTACATGTGCCAAGTAAAAATTGTTGAAAATTTCATTCAGTGTTTACTTTGAATTATACTAAGAATGCATTTTGTAGAAGTTGCAGTATTGAATTTGATAGTGGTAGGAGCTATTCTTAAATTTAAACTAGATAATTATTTAGAAGATTAGCTTAGTATATAACATATAACTGAATGCTTAAATTTCTAAGAATGATTATAAAAAGAAATGTGCAGTTTCCTCTACCTAAAATCATTTTCATTATTATAAGCATATGACTGTACTTCTTTCAAAATGATTACATGCATTATAATTGTAGAAAAGTATTTTAATTTTAAATTTTTATGGGTATGTGCTGTTTTATGTATTAAAATGTATAGAGTATTTTAGCATTCTTTCTAAAAAAAACTTCTCACAGTATTATGACCATAGATATTTATTACTGTTTCTTGATATTTTAATTTTGAACCCACAAACCAAATCATGTTGTTGTAGTTGTAATAAACCAGGTACAAAATTTTACAACTGTATGGTCATCCTAAAACATTTAATTCAAACTATCATGGTACAAAAAAAAATAAGGTGGAGTATTCTGGAATACAAACGTTAAATTGGCTACTCTTTTCTACTGTTTAGAAATATGTCACTATAAATCACGGCTTTTGCAAGGCTTTCTAGTTCTTAATAGGTATTTCTTTAAGGCATTCTAGTTCTTAATATTGCAAGTATTCAGTGTTCTTAATCCAGTTTTTTGATCTTTTTTTGATCTTGTTATGTTGCATCAAATTAATTGTATTAGAGTTAGCGCCATTACAACTAATTGTACATTTCAGTAAAGAGTAATTAAAATCCCATGGATCTCTGTTGGAATAGTTTATGTCAGTTATATCTTAAAAGGAAATTGAAAACCATTACAAATAATGGGTGTGGGTAATTTTTTGTTTGTTTGCTTGCTTTTTTCATTTTCCAGATTGGAAAGGTTACAGGAGGTATTGCAGCTGGAGTAATTGATCTCACACTAGATGATGAAGATGATGGTTCTTCTCAAGGTAATTGAAAGGATATACCTGACCAAAGATAGGATTTGGTTACTGGAAGTAAGAATAAGCTATGTTGCAACATATTAATTTTAGAAGTTATTAAAATCAAAAATAAATATTTGTTTATTAAAATGATTTTACTATAAAGTATTATTCAAAACAGAGTTTTATATTTTCATGGTAACTCATGCATGATTACTGCAGCTCATGAACGTCTATGCCTTCATAAATTTGTTTGTCAGGTATTATTAAACACATTTGCTATCAGTGCTATGATAAACCAACATGGCTATCCATTTGGGCTCTTTGTAAAAGATTAAAAGATTTTTTTAAAAAAAAAGTACGCATCAATATAAGATGTGAGTTACGTTTTAATTATTTAGTGTAATTCTGGAAAATGAACTGGGAAAATGAACTACTGCAGTATTATTACACGAGTTTACTCTTGAAAAATGGCAGAAGTTGAAGTTGATACAAAATATAAAGTAGCCAGACTTTTCAGCAGTGTAAGATATGGGGATGATATAATGCCTCTACAAAGTCCAGCCACTAATTGCTTACTAGACACAATTTAAGGTTTGGATGTTGAGTTTTAAAGTACTAAACATGAGTATCTGCCATACTGCCTGTCTTTCTATGACTTGGCCAATAGACAAAAGGAAGGCGTGGCAACCCAAGATAAAAAAGAAAATGTAGGGAGCACCTGGCTATCATGAACAAACTTAAAGAATCCAAGACCAAGCTTGTGGAAGTTTTTTCTTGTTATCTTTGAAAAATCATGGAGAACAAATATAACACCAAAAAAATGTAGTATGACAATTTTTGTTCCTATCTTCGGAAAGAAAAAAAAGCCCAGGAAACTACAGACTGGTCAGCTAGATGTTATCCTTGAACAAATTTTTAAGCAATTGATTTATGGGCATTTAAGAAAGAATACATTGGTAGAACCCAGCATGGGTTTATCAAAAATAAACCATTCCAAGTCAACCTAAGCACCATTTTTAATAGAGTGACCAGTTCAGAAATTCAATGGACATAGTTTACTTTGACTTCAGCAAAGCATTCAACAAAGTGTCCCTTGAAATTCTAGTGGAGAAGGTAACAAAGGATTAACAGGATTATGTTACTATTAGATGGATGCAGGGATTGTTGAACAGTTATATCTAAGAAGTGCATATCAATCTGCATCAAGTTAGATGGAACTATAATGTGAAGCACCAGCATATTCATAAATGTATGAAGTGCTTAGAAAAGATTTTGCAGACAGCACAAACATAAGGAAAATAGTATATAATGTAGATGACATTTTCAGTGTTTGGGAGATCTCTCCCCCTAGCCTACTGACACTAATTGTAGCTGGCCACAAAGAGAGGAGGGGAACCACCACACAATGGTGCCCCTTGCTCCCAAATTTTGCAGCCAATCCATAAGAATACCATAATTGATGACATCAGAATTAACTGAGATATCAAGGAGCACAACAAATGCACTGCCTCTATCCTGGATGTGTCACAGATCATCAGCAAATGTGACCAGTGCTGAATGTGTACTGAAACATAGCCTGAAGCCTAACTAAATTGGGTCTAGATAATTCATCTCTTCCAGGATTCTTTTGGAGTGTCTTCTCAACAGTTTTCACTAAAAATACAGTTCATCTGACAAATTTCTCCTCTTTTTTTCTATTCTTACCGATTAATAATGCTATCTAATATGAATGGCAATAGTTATGTCAGAGAACCCTGACTGATCCCATTATCATTCATACTACGGGAGAATGTTTTGGCATAAAAGATTGAAGATGGAGGCCAGCAAACTTTGCAGAATAATAAGAAAGAATATATATCCTTGTTTAGATTATTTTATTTAAAAAAGGAAGGTGAATAGCAAATGTTCTCCAGAAAACTACTTGCAGTGGAATAATACTAGATATTTTTCCAGATACTTTTTCTGTATTGGCTTTGTATTCCTAACAGATGGCAAGAAGCAGAACCAGAACCAATCTAGCAATTCTGGAATGGGCCTATCAGCCCCATCTGTTGCTCGCCCCTTACATCCAGTACAGACAACCCCTCTCCAACAAGCTGGTGTGCCAACAAGTGGCCTGTCACAAGCCACCATACATGTTCTCCCCACAGGTAATTTAAAAAAAATGTTTTGAAAGCTTTCTGTTGAGCACCTTTGTTGAAGGGGGGAAAATGATCATATTTGATTTGTTAAGAATTCACTAATGCTGGCAGATGAGTCTTTATTGATTTTCCTTGGGGCAGTGTGAGTAACGTCTCTAACATTCAGAACCTTTATCTTTATTTATAGCTATTAGTACATGCTCACATTGATTTTAAGTGACTAATAGTTCATTATAAAAAAATTAATTTCAAAGCAGTAAATTGTTCTAGTTCTTTTAGTGAATAGTGTTTCCAGGTCATTTAGGAACCTTCACAGGTATGTAAAACTTAACCAGCTGCAGACAGATAGGCTGTACCCATGGCTCTTTACTGAAATCTCGGTTGTAACTTGGAGAGAGAAGCAGCTGCTCACTTCTGTTTGTATATTCAGTTCTATGTCCGGATGTATCACCTGAGCAGGATTTAGGGGGTTGTAATCTTTTGTAAGCAATCTTAGGCATCTACTGTATATAGAGAGGACGTTTCATTGTTTCTGTATGTCTCATTTATGGGGTTTCTACCTGCATAGAAATTCATCAGAATCTTTGATAGCAGAGATTGTGTGAGAGACATTGGTCCCATTGAATATGTCTATGACTTAGCTCCATTTTGTCTTAACCTTTTTTAACTTTTTAAACTGCTTTTGGAAGGAATTGTGTACTTGGAAATAACTCACCTGCTCCATTATCTTTTAAACCTTGCAGTTTATGTCTTCATTTTTTCCATTGTTATATAATCTTTAAAAAATATACATGCTAGTTCATTATGGAGGTCCAGCAAGCTGTTATATTGCTTTTCCCACCGTAGCTGTTGCCTGTCATTTCCAAAGCCCTACTTCTGAAAGGTGTACATTATTTTTGCTTTTTCTGTCTTCGAAATGGTTATGCTGTAAAAAATCTGTACACTGCCAGAGGTTAGGACAGACTGAGGTTACCCAACAAATTTGTCTCATCTGCATTCTGACTTCTTTTACAGAAATTGGGATGATCACCCTTCTCAATTTTCCTGCTTGCCATTATGACTGTGGAATTAATATTCTCCACTTCAGAGAAAGTATAACAACAAACCCCTTAATGATTTCAAAGCCACCGCTGTAACTTACACCATAAAAAAGCAAAAAAGATAGATTTATAGGGCCTCTAGTGCTTAGACATTTACCATGCATAAGTATCATTAATGGGATCAGCCTCAGAAACAATTTCCAGTTGCTCCAGTGAGTCAAATATCTGATTATATACAGTTTGTCTTAAAATGTAATGAGCTTCAAAAAAGACTTAAGACAGTTTGCACAATAGTGTAAAACATCTGCAGACTTCTCCTGTATCAGTGAAGCAAGAAACAGCCTCCCCACTTCTTCAGAAGATAGACAACAAGAAAATCAAAGAGTCCTGGTCCTAACAAACTTAGTAACAGAGGGGCTATCCAGTTTCCATTACAGCTAGTCTTTGATTTAGGACCATAATTGGGCTGGATTTCCAGTCGTAAGTCAGTGTGAAGTCAATAGGCTTGAGGTATGAGGAAATCATCACGGAGTTCAAAGCACGAAGTCAATGGAAGTCAAGAGGTTTAAGGCAAGAGGAAGTCAAGAGCACATATGACATAAATTGCGAACAGTTGTTTCTCAAGTCATTCCTGGCCGCTGTTTCTTGCTAAGGGCAAGGTTGCTTTCTCGAGAGTAGTCTCATTGACCTCCACTGTGCCTCTTGGAGTTGAGCTCTCCTTGTCAGCAGATCGGGCGGAGTGGCAGCTGTTCTTCATCAATCGATTTGCCACTGTGCTTTGCCAATCTTTTGTTCTTCTGCTTGCACAGGCGGCTGTTCATCTGATCGAAAGCTCATCCCACTCCCCAACGTTAACTAGGACTGCCTCCATGTTAGTGAAGTGTGCTCCACCTCTCTGGAAGCCTCACATCACCCCTTTCTGATGGTTCTGGCTCGTTCTTATCAGAGCCAGTCTCGGGTGGGGACATAACAGTATCCCCCCTGCATGGCCCTCCTCCCTGGCTCACTGTGGACCCAGTTGCTATGGGTACTTGGTGTAGTATTGATGAATTAAGTGAGGGGCATGGACATTCTCAGCATCTTCCCTGGAAAAGTCTTCAGGGCCAAAGGTGGTATGGCCCTATGATGGTGGCCAGCAGACTATTTGTAGTCCTCATTCACCTTGTTTAACTGACACTTTACAATTTGGTTGTCAACTCCTAGAGAAAACTATTCACAGAAGGTACAGGAGAGTCCAACATCGCTAGAGGAAAAAGACACACATGGATCTGTCATTCACCAGGAAGGGTATCATCTTGGTTGAAGCATGCTGAAAGTTGTTATAAGCAAAATTCACCGCCAACAGGTCCGGGCAGTTGTCTTGCTGTACGTTTACAAAACAACAGACGTATTGTTCCAGGATGGCATGGATCCATTCTATGCATCCATCCGTTCTCTTCTTCTGATGGGCAGAAGAAAGGTAAACCTGGAGTTCCAACTTCTAGAACAGCCACTCCCAAAATGGGGCTATGAAGTGAACCACACAATCTGTCATGACCTAGGTAACCCATGTAATCAAAATATGCGTTGGATGAACAGTTGTGTGGTTTCCGATGTTGTCACAAGTCCAGCACAGTCTGAAATGGGCTATTTTGGTCAGTATATTGACTAAAATCAAGATCATTATGGCTCTCTTGGAATCCAGTAAATTTGTAATAAAATCCAGCCAAACTGCACCCCAGGGCCTCTGAGGGATGGGCAAGGACTGCAACAGTACGGGAGTAGCACCAGTAGTGTTTTTGGCTTATGGACACTCCACACAAGAAACCATATACCCTTCCACATTATGGCACATCCAGAAGCAAGAGCTTATCCTCCGCACAAGCGTATTCAGGTTTTTGAGATCCTGTCTGTTTGCTGATTGTGTCCACTCGGAATATAAGTCACCTTAAAGTTAAAACAGGCGAAGAACAGTGACCATTATTGATTAAGCTTCTGCGCTGTCTTTAAATGTTCCAGGTTTCTATGCTCTATTCAGACTTCAATCTGATGCTGAGTTCCTTCAAGATGAGTCTCCACATTTCAAATGCTAGCTTCATCATCAGAAGCTCTTTATCCCAGATGGTAGTGCTTCTCTGCTGAATTTAATTTGTGGGAGTAATAGAAACAAGGAAATAAAGTTCTATACAGTGCAGCAGCTTGCAGCAATACCAGCCTCACCACAACATCTGATGCTTTGGTCTCAACAACAAAAGGCTAAATGGGGTCAGAGTGTCTGAGGATAGGTTCTGATGCAAATGCAAACTTTAGGTTGTCAAAAGTGTCCTGTTCAGCCTTACCCCACATAAACATGGTCCTTTTTTAAAAAGAGGTTGGATAGGGGCAAAGTAAGTGGGGCAAATTGAGGAATGAAGGCTCAGTAGTAATTGGCAAGGCCCAGGAGGCATTGAATGTCTTTGACTCGATGTGGAGGTTGCCAGGCATGTAGAGTCTTGACTTCCTCAGAGACCATGTCAACATCCTCAGGAGAAATCTGATGACACAGAAAGTCAATTGTGGCTTATGCGAATTGGCATTTCTCGTGCTTTGTGAAAAGCTGGTGTTCCCAGAGATGCTGCAGCACAATGTGCACATGGTCCCAATGCTCCTTCCACAATGGGGTAGACCAAAATATCATCAAGGTATATAACTGCAAATTGGTCCAGTAGGTCTGGAACACATCATGCATAAAGTGCATGAAGACCCCAGGGGCATTGGTGAATCCGAATGATCGTGTTCTCAAAATAGTCATACGTCCAGAAAGCCATTTTCCATTCATCCTCCTTGCAGATTTGCACTAAATTGTAGGCTCTTCTCAGGTCCAATTTCATAAAGATCTTGGCCTGACACAACTTCTCCAATAACTCCAAAATTAGGGGCAAGGGATGACAGTTTTGGATCATGTTGTCATTAAGCCTCCAATAATTGCAACAGAGTCTCAATTCCCCAGATTTCTTTTTCATGAATAGCACCAGTGTGGCTAATGGCGGCATTGAGGATTTAATAAATCTCTTCCACAAATTCTTAGCAATGAAATCTTGAAGAGCGGCCATCTCCAGCTTGGACAGGAAATAAACATGTCCCACCTGCAAATCAGCTCAGTGGGACAATCATACGGGCAATGGGGGGCAGCTGATCAACTTCCTTTTCTCCAAGCACATCCATGCAATCTACAATATCCAGTGGGAAGTCCAAGGGCTCTGCGCCTTGTTTTTTCATAGTGCAAGCATGTAGCCTATGCCCAGTGCATTTGGGGTTTATAAAATCAGTCACCACAGATGACCACATGATGCGTGCAGATCATGCACCTGCAGCCATTCCAGCTCCAATACCAATGGAAAGTGGGGCGCAGTAACCACATAAAACTCCACCTGCTCCACATGGTTACCTAATTGTATATGGGGAGAAGCTATTACCATGACCACCAGTCCCAAATGAAGCAGCCTATCATTGATTCATTGTCTCTCCCAGCAAAGGTGGCACTACTTCATGTTGGGGAATGTCCTGTTTGGCCACAAAGGCTGCATCCATAACATTTGCAGTTGCCCCTGAGCCCACCATAGCCGTGTGATTGTATCTCTGTCCCAGGATGGACAGGAGAACAGACATCACAAGGTGCCTGGATGGAGTGGTTTGGGGTTACTGAGACCGGCCCACTGCCAGGTGAGCTTGACCTATTGAGCCTTCTAGGCTGGGCTCCTTGATGTTTCCCACTGGCAGCTTCCTCACCATGGCAGGACACTTGGCAGCCATATGACCCTGTCCTCTACACTAAAGACAAAGGCCTTCCTGTCACTGACACTCCTTTTCCATCTGTGACAAACTTGAGTGCCCCCAATTTGCATGGGCTCCTTGGGTGTGGCCTGAGCCTTTTAACGTAATGCTGGGCCTGGGTACTATCATGCATCTTCTAACCCTATGCAGCTACAGAGTATCAATGCAAAGGCACAGGTGCATGAGTTCCTGAAGGGTTGAGGGGCATTTGGTGCAGGCCAATTCATCCAGCAGTTCCTAAGAGAGCCTCTCCTGGAATTGGTCAGTGCGAGCCTCTTCATTCCATTTCATGTCCTGACTGAGGAGGCAAAAGTCACTGATACAGTCTACAACTTGTCTTTGGCCCTGTTTCAACTATTACAGACTATGATTGGCAGTTTGAGCCTTCACCGGATCCTCACACTATACTGTGCAAAGGTTTTAGGCAATTGGGCAAAAATGCTGTACATTAGGAGTGCTTTCAGAAATAGAAGTGTTAATAGTTTATTTTTATCAATTAACAAAATGGAAAGTAAAGTAAAGATTTTGATTGAAAACTTTCCCAACAATTGTGACTTATTCCTCAAAATCATAAACCTCTGTTGTCAATCCATTTTCCCAGAAAACTCCAGGCCAAACTGTTTTCCATTTAGGTATAGTCCATTCCCCAGTCACCAACAACCTTCTTAAGAAAGTCCAATTCATCACTCATCGATTTCTGTTAACTCCAAATCTGTAGAATCCATATCCCCTTCAGCTTTCTTCAGAAAACCTGCAATATCCAAACCAAGTTCCTTCTCCTTTAAATCTGCTAATAGCAATTTACATTCCAATCCATGCAGTTGTGAGTTTGGGTTGACTACAGTTGCTTCTGTCTGATTTAAAGTTGGTTTAAAACCCTTGTTATGTTATGAGACGTTTTATTCAAGTTTTCAATTTGAACTTGTAGGTGAAAAAACATTAAAGAATTCACATTAAAATCCAGCAAGGAGTTAAGGTAAATCAGCCTTCAATCAGTCAATTAACTTTTAAAAGAAAAATGAAGATAAAGAAAATTCAAATACAATTAAAACCCAGGTGTGCTTACAGCTGAGAGGAAAGATGAAGACCTGACTATCTGACTGCTTCTACAGGGAAATGCAATCCTCAAGATTCCGAGGGTCATGTTGGGTCATCACTAGCTTTTCCGATTCAGATCTAGAGAGCTGGCTGCCAAAGAACTCGCTTTGGTGGCAAAAATCAGCTGTTGCCAGCAGGAAAAACATTCCCCCTCCCCCCCGGGGCCACTCAACATGTCATTTTGGGGAAAATCCTAATAAATTGATTCTTAAAACCTGGATTAACCTTTATTGTATCATAAATAAGCATGCCATCCAAATCTCAGATCAAATATTTAAGGTCTAACGTTTTTTTGATGTTATCCAATCTTTCAGCCATACCAAACAATACACATTGTAATACGATCTAAGATCAGGCAAAGCAATGCCTCCTCTTTCTTTTCCATCTTTTAAAAGCTTGTATTTAATTCTTGTTTTGCCCCTTAATTTTGGAAATAACCTGCCATTGTTCAAATGAGAGATCTTTGTTCAGAATCTATATAATCTGAAACAGAAATAACATTCCGGGTAAAACATTTCCTTTAATAACAGAGATTCTTCCCATCAGTGGCAAATCTAGTTTGTCCATCTGTGCAAATCCACTTTATCTTATTCCATATTTTTACAGTTACTTTTATACAAAATAGAATTTTTATTAGAGTCACCCCCAGGTCACCTTAGAGTCACTTTTTTCACAATCTTAAACCTAGTTTTATTTTCCAGTTTGCTTTGATCTTCATATTCTTTACCAACATTTACATCTTTTGTTTATTTTCATCCCCGCCAATTCTCCAAATATTTTAAGCTTCCTCATAACGTATTCAATATCCTCCAGTGGATTTTATAAAATCAGAACCAAGTCTTCAGCAAAAGCATGTAACATATGCCTTTACTTGCAGTCCTCTTACTCTGTTATCTTGTCTAATGTGTCTGTTTAATAGTTCCAACACCAAATAGTAAAAGGGATAAAGCAATTAAAAAAACTAAAATAGATAAAACGCCAGGACCAGATGGTTTACCAAGTAGATTTTATACGATGTTTGAAGATTAATTATTATTGATGATGAAAGAATGAATCTAAATCTTTTGTCTTTTTTCTAAAGAATAAGTAAAGGGCAATGTAAGAATCATCTTAGATATAACTGAATATTTACAACAATGCAATGACAAACAGGTTGTATTAATTTTTTTAGACATAAAACTTTTGGTAATCTGAATTGGGATTTTATGTAAAGTAGTTGAAATGGACTTTGGACGAGTTTTATACATTGCCTGAAATTTATATGCGAAGAAGGCCTAGATTATGGACAATGGAGAATTGATGAAACCATATGAGATTCAGAAAAACACTAGACATAGTTACGGTGATGTTATTTACAGAGATTACAATGAAGATGAACAGATAATTTGTCTCTTTAGTGGTTCATTGAATGATCAGTTGTACATTTACACAATTCATCTACTTTCTGCCATGCTGGACTTGTTTCTGATAAATGTTTTACCTCCAGGACTGCTTCATTGAACTGAGAGATTTGAAGGGAAAGTAGAAGGTATACCTCTAGCCATATATGAAGAGTAGACTTTCCATCAAAACTTAGAAATATCAGCTGGAATTAGAAAGTTGCAACAAATGTTTTCATGTAAAGTTAACAGCTCAATTGTTGATTCCCCCCCCCCCAAGTTATAGGGAAGAATAACATTGGAGCCATTTTATGACTGTTAGAAACTTGTGAATCGCCAGCATTTTTTTAATTACGTTGACTGCAGCTTGCTGTAGAAATAACCACACCAACAAATCCTGTTCTAAAATGCTAATGTGATTGGGTTTTTAAACTTATTTGACTCTATATGTTTTCTATATTGTTGTTATGGTTGGTCATGCAGTCAGCCAGATGTTTAGACCTAGGGTAGGCAGATGTTGCTTTATGGGGCTAAAGATACTATTTGCATAACAATGTGAAATTACACCTGCTATTTCTTTAACGTGTTGGTCTTCATACACATAAGTTTTTTATTATTATTTTGCCTATCTCTTAGCCCAGACAACTGTGAATGTAACACATCGCCCAGTGACTCAGGCTACAGCTAGGCTCCCAGTACCAAGAGCTGCTAACCATCAAGTAGTCTACACTACTCTTCCTGCACCATCAGGACAGAATCCCATGAGAACCACTGTTATGCCGAATTCTGGTTTAAGGCAGCTCAACCCACAAAATTCAGGTAAGAAGTCTTTTCAAAAATACATTTATAAGCTGTGAACTGAAACTTATAATTATCAGTTGCTAATAAAAATCAAGATAGTTATAAAATATTTTCAAAATGTAGATCTCAATTTTTAAGGCAGTAATTTTTAAAATTTTAATTTCCAGTGCAATAGTTTACTAAGAAATATGTATGATTTCATAAATGTTTGACATGAAAAATATTTCAATGAAAACTCTTTAAAATATTAAAAAGATTCAATATATTTTTGTGTTGTTAAAAACTTGTTAACAGCACATCACTTTGCAACTTCATTCTTTGGGTAGTGAAACGGGTGGCATATAAATTTAATAAATAAATAAAAATAAACTCAACTTGATTTTTAATTAGATTTTTCTCTCTGATTTCTTTAAAAATAATTAGTGGATTTCTAGATCACATAATGACCACAACCAGTAGTGCCAGGATTGCAATCATTAAACAAAGCAGTTAGCTTTCCGGTTTTGTGCCGTAGCGCACGACTGTGGGATTGGGGAGCTCCGCACCCCACGGCCAATTTCATCCTGCCAGGGGACCTTAAATGGGTCTGAAGTTGCCCCGAAGAGATGATGAAGTAAGAGGGGTGCCCCTATGATAACAGAACATTGGCGGTCGTTGCTTTCGATCCGGGGGAACCTAACCTGACAGGAGAAAGCTAGCTGCACACCAGCATCTAGCCCAAGCTACTTGCAGCCGAAGTCCAAGAGTACGAACCAGAACAACGGTGAGCAGCGTGCTTGGAACTCGTGAGAGTATCGATCTTCTGTCTCTACTCTGTAACCAAGTCCTTGGGAAAGATCCCCAAAGTAAGAAAACCTCTGAACGTGAAGTGAGGGGACTACACCCCCAATCCCTCATATAAGGAAGCGGCGAATTAATCTTTAAGGGGGAAAGAAATATATTGAAATCAAAGTTAAAATACTGCAGTCTGGATAAATCTAGATTATACCTTAAAAGGTTTTGATGAAATAATAATAATAATAATAATAATAATAATAATAATAATAATAATAATAATAATAATATTTTTGTCTGAAAAAGCTGGAAAATAACTACTGACACCTAGTGGAGAACTAGAGCATAGAACATTAACAACACTGACTCAGAAATTGGCAAGACGCCCAGAAAGAAAGAATAATCTGTTCCCTTGAACTTTAAAAACCCCTAGAAGACAGCTGGTGGGAACAAAGAAAGAATACATACTGGGTCATCCATAAAATTAAAAAATGTCTGAAGGAAAAGAAATACTCTGACTGTTGCCTAACTCAAGAATTGTTTACAGAAAAAGAAAAACTTTGACTCTGGGCTAATCTTTTAGGAGGGAATTTACAGGAAGGACTCTAGGTGACTAAATATACTGAACTTTAATTTTGACTGGTTGACAACTGATCCCTGAATAAAAGAACTGTTATAAAATACTGATTTTACTGATACCTTGACAATTGGAAATACAGTGGATTATAAAAACTATATATAAAGATAAGAACTATACAAAATTGGGCTGTTTGGATTCTGACTTTGGCTGGTTTGACAAGGCTAATTGTGGAGACTATGGCATTGATGAAGAACTATTTGAAAGGAAGAGACAACATGGATATTGCATACTTATCAAAAAATGACAGAAAACCACATTCTGAAGGACTTAGCCTGGAATATCAAAGACTTCCAGAAGCAACATTTCAAGACAAGACAAATACCTTCCAGGAGGAAATGTATGTAATGCTACGACAGATACAAATGACAATAGATTTAAACCACAAAATCAAAACCAACTTTGATGACATAAATGAGCACATTTCTAATCTAAACCCACAATCAAACTCACTCAGAAAATGATGGTAAAGAATGAACAAACAAGTTCCAGTTTGCTGACGCAGCCACCATGGACATCTGGAAGGCAAACTCCGTCTTCCGCATCCAGTTTTGCTTCACTGGGGGACCCTGGAAAGGGTCGAAAGTCACCCTGTAGGGGGCGACCAGCAAGAAGGGGACTCCGCTGGATCGCGGGAGAGCGGTAGCTCTTCCGCTAGATCTGGCGCAGCTCTCCAAACAGGCGGGCGAATGATCGGCCATAATAATATGGCTCATCACTAGAGTGCAGACAGCCGAAGTCACACTTACCACCAGGCGCCTACAAAGCAGTATGGATGAGACTGGGTGAGATCTACCTCTCTTAAATCCCATTATCTTCTTTACCTGCATAAGTTGCCTAAAGTACTTCCCCCCCACCTGTGGAGAGAGGAAAGGGGAATTCTCTCCCACCCTCTAATAACAGCGGCGACTGACTATCTAGGAGAGTTTAAAATACTGAAAGAATAACCTGACTTTAACTGATTTTAATTGAACTTTAACCTGATTTTAATTGGACTTTAATTTCCCTAAAGTTTGAGAACTAAAAAATTCCTTATTTTTTATTCTATTTTTATTGAAGATTTGGGTTTTTATCTATAAAAAGAAGTAAAATTCCTAAATGGTATGGGTGACACCTTGTGGCTAAACCTGATATTACAATTTGTTATTGCCTAACAGAGACTTGGCTCACAGCCCAGACAATAGATGAGACTTTTGCAACCTTGGCTGATACCAGCTTTGAGAAGCCCAGCTGTGTCCTATACTCAGTGACAAAACTACTCTTATTCTCTGACTATAAAGCTTTTAATTTTACGCACTATTAAGAAAACATGCTAAATTTTGCATTTATAGCCACAGATGTACAAACAGATAAGCTAGAATAGTAGCTTCTTAAACTTTAAAAGGATGATACCTTCCATCTCTATTTCTCATTTCCTCCCTATCGCTGCCTTGAAATATTAACCAATGTGGTGGTAGTGCTGATGAGGATCATCATCACTCCCGTAAAATTCATGTTAATATCATTCATCACAGCTGTGAACATCTGTTCTCAGACCGAAAGGACAGAGGAATATTTCCACTAAATCTATAGAATGTTAGAGTGCAAGGATGTGATGAGAGCAATCCAGAATTAGGAAGAAGGAAGAAGCTCCATTGGCCCCCAGAGCCGCTGCCGGCTCAGCTCCCGCCAGTTCCAATTCGCCAATGCCAACCACGCGGCGGCAGAGCCCGGCTGTGACGTGCTGGATAGGGCGTTCCGATGTTACTGGCAGCTGCTTTTCCCTCCTGGGTACAAGGAAACAACAGGGAGCAACATGGAGGACCTATGTCCTGATCTTCTCGTCTCCATGATCCAAGCAGGATGCAGTAACTATCCCACCCTTGAATCTCCAGAGGACTATAAGCTCAGCATTTCAGTGGATCTGATGCTTCTCACAGCCACCAGCGTCTGGGGTGCCCTCAGAGGATTGGAGACCTTCAGCCAGCTTGCCTGGAGGGACAAAG
This sequence comes from Protobothrops mucrosquamatus, assembly GCF_001527695.2. Taxonomy (NCBI): domain Eukaryota; kingdom Metazoa; phylum Chordata; class Lepidosauria; order Squamata; family Viperidae; genus Protobothrops; species Protobothrops mucrosquamatus. Next base: position 157,012 of record NW_015386385.1, on the reverse strand, counting down.
ATGGGACATTCTACCTCAACAAGACAGATGTGGTTGATTTCCCTTGCTTCCCTCACCGAGGTCTGCTCCTTGATACATCTCGCCATTATCTGCCTTTGAGAGTCATCTTGGAGACCCTGGATGTCATGCCCTACAACAAATTTAACATGTTCCACTGGCACATTGTGGACGACCCATCATTTCCATTTGAAAGCATGGTGTTCCCAGATCTCAGCCTGAAGGGATCCTATAACTCGGCCACTCACGTATACACTGCTAACGATGTGAAGATGGTGATTGAATATGCCCAGTTGCGTGGGATCCGAATTATTCCAGAATTTGACACTTCTGGACACACACTCTCCTGGGGACCAGGTGTCCCAGGCTTGTTGACTCCATGTTACGTATCCACAAAACCCAGCGGGACCTACGGGCCGGTCAACCCCATTCTTAACTCCACTTACCAATTCATGGCTTCGTTTTTTGCTGAAGTTAGTGCCATCTTCCCAGCTTTCTTCCTTCACCTGGGAGGAGATGAGGTGGATTTCACCTGCTGGAGGTCTAACCCAAACATCCAAGCTTTCATGCAGAAAATGCAATTTGGCCAAGATTATGCCAAATTAGAATCCTTCTACATTCAAAGGCTGCTGGATATAGTCTCCTCTTACAAGAAAGGTTACATGGTGTGGCAAGAAGTGTTTGATAATGGTGTGAAGGTGAACCCTAATACAGTCATACATGTGTGGAAAGGGATCCCCGTCACCTTTCAAGAGGAGATGTCTTGTGTCACGGAGTCTGGTTTCCGGACCCTGCTATCCTCCCCTTGGCACTTGAACATCATCTCTTATGGGCAGGATTGGTTGGTAGCATATCGGGTGGAGCCTCTGGCCTTCAAAGGCAGCACAGAACAAAAAAAGCTGGTTATTGGTGGAGAAGCCTGTATGTGGGGCAGATATGTGGATGCAACAAATTTAAACCCAAGACTGTGGCCCAGAGCTGGGGCTGTTGCTGAGTGTTTGTGGAGCAACGAGACAGTTCGAAACCAGCGAGATGCTTATGCCCGTTTGTCAGATTTCCAATGCACCTTGCTCAGGCGAGGTATCCAGGCTGAACCCCTTTTTACAGGATATTGTGAATACGATACACTTTGATTTTACAATTACCTCCTTCCCCCCTCCCCCCAATATCTGTACTATTTTAATATGTGCAGGGAGAATCTTTTTTTAAAAAACCCAAATATTTCAATAAATCACTTCCCTATTAAAAAAAAGAAAAAGAAAACATGGATGAAGATCAGGAACAGACTCTTCATTTGATGAAAGCACTTATTAAAACTATTCTTACAGCCACTGGTGAAATAAGAGGCTACAGAAAAGAACAAGATGTCAGCCCAGATACACAAATTCAAACTTTGACTACAATTAAAGAATCAACTACACAATATAATAGAAGAAGTGAAACAATTAAACACTGTTACAGAAGATTCAACTGATCAACAAATAGAGTTAATGGAAAACCCAGAAAAGAGATTGAAAATATGGAAAAGACCTTCTATAAAAACCAGAAGAAACTTGAGAAACAAGAAGAACAAACTGAAGGGAAGATAAATATTCCAGGACAACTACTCCGAGAGGGGAAAAGAAAGAAGATTTGTTTGCATTTTCAAAAAAATGGCAACTGGATGCCCCCTTTCATTCCAAATAATATGTATAATAACAGAGGGAGATCCATTTGATGATTTGACATTGCAAAGATGGAAGGCGAACTGGCAAAGAAAGAAAGCTAGAATAAGACTGAAGAAAATTGGGGTTTTGACTTATTAGTGAAGATTCAAGGAGACTATACCGTATTTTCCAGTGTATAAGACGACTTTCTAAACCCTGAAAATCTTCTCAAAAGTCGGGGGTTGTCTTATACACCCAGTCGTCATACGCCGGAAAATATGGTACTTTAATAGATAGATGTATATTTTGAATTCTACATTTTGTTATGAACTGAGATAAAGAAAATGTTGAGCATTTAAAACTTGAAAGTATAAATATTAAAAGTTAAAACTGAATATTGATTTGTTCTACAAAGATTGAATGTAAAAGTAATTAAAACATATATAAGCTAAAAATTTATTGAAAAATGTAATGAACATGTTTTATCTAGCTGATATAACAAGAATTGTATTAGCTTAATATGAAATAATAGACATTAAGAGAAAAAGAAAGGAAGCATCTGATGTTGAAAAAAGAAATTCTGAATACTAAGGTTAAGATATTTGGAAATTAAAAATAAGAATGTTATACATATTACTAATTAGATGGTGAGAAATAGAATATGTTTGAATAGATAAGATGTGTACTTTGAATATTAGATTTGTTTGGGAGACAAAAAGCATATATTTTACGCATTCTGTCTTCTCCACTCTCAACAACACTTAGAAAAATACAAGAACTTCCTTGCAAGCAGAATATATCAATTTGGAAAGCTACTTGGCAAAAGAAGAAGGCCAGAGACAGACTCAAGAGTTTTGACTCACCTACTAGATGGAGTATTACATGAGCAAACACTTGTTCGAATATAGTTAAAAGAACAGATAACTTTGGATACAAAGGGGCCTTAAAATAAGAGGGATAAGAGATATAAGTAATATAGTATTTTTTATAATATATAAAATGTAAAAATATTGGGATGATCTATGTGAATGAAAAGTTTGAAATTTAAAGATAAATTAAGTTGAAGAGAATTATGATTAAGGAATGACTGAAATACTGAGGGGAAATTAAGTTTAAATAAGAACTTTGAAAATAGGATATATAGTGATTTAACAAATTAACTTTTACAAATATAAGTGAAATATAAACTGATCAGAAAAGATGTTATAAGTAGATGTCGTAAGCAGTATAGTATTTTTATAACACATGAAATATGAAAACATTGAGATGGTGTATCTAAATGGAAAATCTGAATATTTAGATGATAAATATTGAGAAAATTATGACATAAGAATTGTTTGAATATTAAGGAGAAATCAAGCTTAAATAAGAATTATGAAAATAGGATATATGGTAAACTAATGATTTTTATAAAAACAACACAAGTTGATAAGAAAAAATGTCATATGGACATTATTATTTGTACAAACATGACAAAAAATGTTTATATTTAATCATTTATGTATTGAAAATATTAAGAATTATATTTGTTTAAGGTTGAAGGAGTATACTATTGGGAGAAGGGAAGATCAAAGAAATATACTATTAATTAATATACTAATTATGGAAGTACAAAAATTAATTATTATTGACTGTTAATTAACTACTATTGATTGTTTTTTCAAAATTTATGAACCAAGACAACACACTGTACACTAGGCACTAAAGATTGTTATTGTAAAATATCAATAAAACATTTCTAAAAAAAAAGCATCTCACTTAACAACCGCTTTGCTCAATGACCAAATTCTAATTGTAGACATAAGTCAAGGACTACCTGTGTCTTATTAAAATAGCATGGTTTATAATAGCTTTCCAAAAAGTAAGACATACAGTAAATACGTTGATACTAATGTCTTTTATAGGTGTAACCATGCGAATGCCTCAAACAACAGCTTATGTTGTAAACAGTGGGTTAACTTTAGGATCTGGTGGACCTCAACTCACAGTACATCATCGGCCTCCTCCAGTACATTCAGTAAGTACCGTTATTTATTAAAATGAGTATTTAGAAAAGATGATACAACCACACAGTAGATCAAATGTTTTTATGCAGGGATCACTAATATTTTAAAACTAATTGGGGACAGTACTGTGAAAAGCTTTAATAGATGGAGAAAAAAATAGGTGATGATATCACTGGGGTGGACAGAATTAGAGCCTCTTTGGGGTTCGAGGGGGAAATTTAAGGACATGTGCACATGCAAAGAGAAAAATGTGGTTATTTCTGAGAGCATAAGAAAAAGATCTAGAGGCCACATGTGGGCCACAAATTATTCATTCTGTAGACATTTCTGAAAATTATACAAACACGTTACTATTTTGCTTACAGTACAATTCAAAATGCTGATTTTAATCTTTAAATCCTTAAATTGCTTAGACTAGTGTAGCCTTCTTTTGCAATGACCTGTTTGGTTCTGTAAGAACCCTCCTAGTTTTCATTCCTCCGGAACCCAGCGTTTTTGGTGGCTGCTCCCATTTTCTGGAATTCCTTACCACTTGACAAAGTGCATGATTTTTTTAACTGTTGAGCGATCAATTCATGTAGTCTCTGAAATGATGAAGCAACTTCTTTGCCACCTTCACGACACCACTTCTCTTTCCTTTAGGAGCCATTGCGGCCTGTGCATCCAGCCCCTCTGCCAGAGGCCCAGCAGCCCTCCCGATTGCCTCCAGAAGCTGCCAGCCATTCTTTGCCTCAGAAGCCACACCTGAAGCTAGCCCGAGTGCAAAGTCAAAATGGCATTGTTCTTTCTTGGAGTGTTTTGGAAGTGGACCGGAGCTGTGCCAGTGTGGATAGCTATCACCTATATGCATACCATGAGGACCCAAGTGCCACTGTACCTTCTCAGTGGAAAAAGATTGGGGAAGTAAAAGCCCTTCCTCTGCCTATGGCATGCACACTTACTCAGTTTGTGTCTGGCAGCAAATATTACTTTGCTGTGCGTGCTAAAGACATCTATGGACGCTTTGGACCCTTCTGTGACCCCCAGTCAACAGATGTGATTGCTTCCCAAAGCAGTTAAACTTAAGACATTGAAAGCTTCCATTCTTGCCCCATGGCTGTGGCTTGCTCTAGTTTGAGTTTGTTCTCATGCATGAAACTCATTGTAAAATCTCCTCTATAGAATTATTTTGGACAGCTCTTTCATACACTACAAAACTTACAACCAAAACGGAAATAAATTCATAACCTCCATCAAGAGAGCTTGTATTTCTGATGAAATAGTCTCCTCCCCTTTACTTACAAGCCACTGTACCTAGTAAATAGTGAGTTAACAAAGTCTTGGGAATTTGGCTGACATGTTTCACATGGTCCACTAGTAATATCAGACATTGACACAAGTGCAAAGTATAACAATCAGGTTAGGTGGGAAGCCTGGATTCAGGGTTGTGCTTAGTCCTAGAAGAGTGACCTGTTGTACTTTACAAGACATCTAATCTACTTCCTAAAGGGCAAAGGAACTTATCCACAATCAGTTTTCGAGTCCTTGTACATGGGTCTGCTTATTGGAATGAAAAAGTTCCAGGCAGGCTTGCAATCTATTTGTCACCATAACTTGGTAGTATTTTTAAGCCCACACTAAAGCTAGGTTTCTAGAAAACTTCATTTGCATTTTCAATAGCTTCCTGGTTCTCTTTTTATGACCTTTCTCTTAAAATTTTTTATTTGTGCCTTAAACAATAATTTCAAAATAAATGCAGTCACACTGTGTTCCTCTTTCTTTGCCATCCTTTCAATATTCTGCTCTTTTGCCAACCGTAGAATGTTACAATTTCTCATCGCAGATTCACTTGACAAGTAATGCCCAGGTTTTCTAATAATTCATGCTAAAGTTTACATTACTTATTAAATTTAATCTGTGAAGATTCATCACTCACAACGTTTAGCTGCATCATGCTGTTCTTAAGATGGTAGGTAGCCAAAAAATAAACTTTCATTTTTTAACACACACCCATACCTAGAATTCTGTGTAATAACCTTATGAAAATTCTATACTGACCCAGTCAAAACAACAGAATAGATCCTCCATTTTTTCCAATTCAGCAAAGCTCATGACCACTGAAAATAAATAATCTACACCTGGCATGGAAATCAAAGAAAACTGTACCATACTGTATTCTAGAGAAAAATAGAACATACATTATCTTCCTGGTTGACAATTCCTGTTAAATACTGAGTGGCAACTCTTCACTGCATTGCTTGACACTTCCTATTACTTCCTGTTCTGAAATTGATAGGGTTGGAATAGAAACACAAAGTTCAAAAGGCAGTCAGAAGCTAGCTTCGGAAGACAGGGTCTTAATTCTGTTTATATGGGAAGGTGTATTTCAGTAAAGAAAAATCATAGTCTTGTGGCATTTTGTGTCTTATTTTTCTCAGAATTATGTGGAAACTTTTGCTTGTCTCTGTAAGTGGTGTAGTCAGAAACTATTTTTGAGCGGGTGAATTTTGTTCTTATTATGAATTTCGAATCACAATAGCAGGTAATTAGCATATACTCTCACATTTTCTTACTACCTTCAAAAATTATCTTGATATAAAACAACTAGTTAACTAGAAACTAATCTCTGAAATGGTCACCAATAAGATTTTTATTATATACTGAGGGAGGGGCATATTTAGCCCTTTTCTATTTGAATGCTGAAAAATGCAATAGACAGCCAATCAAAGGGATCAGAAATCACTGGAAGGAGCATTTAATTACAAAAACATACTTTTATTTTTTTCAAGAAGCATTGGATTCCTGTTTAATTTGGCTGTTCCTATTGTTTGTAGCCAATATATTGTTACTTGCCCTTCTTAAAAAAATTTTTGTACTTGGATAATAAAATCAAGCCTGAGAACATCTGGGAGTAAAGTATACTTTCATAAGGTGTGCAACTTTCTTTTTGAGGTTAGGATACTAGGACTTACAACTTTAAAAAATGGCATAAGAAGTCGTTCAAGAACTTTCAGTTCCAGTTTCCAATATCAGATTTTGTTCCATGTTCAAGTAAGTTTGCAGCAGATGTTAATTTCAGCACTTCTTAAATTAGCATTTTGGAGGGTAGTTGTTAGCCTTCAGATTTATGAACTGCAACTGATAGGGTAGGATGCTACATTTTCCAAAACAACATGCCTCACAAATTATATAGAGCAATATAGAGTAAAGCAGAAAAAAAATCTTATGTGTAAGTAATGGCAAACCACATTATATTTTTTATTCTGTGCTTAATTCTCTGCCTTTGTCCCAAAAAAGACATCTGAATCTGTAGATACTATTATGTCCTTGCAACAGATAATGGAAACTATTCTTTTTCTATAAACTACTATAAACAGGATTGCATGGCAACAAACTGGACTGATGCTGAATTTTTATTCTGTGCTCATTGAGAAACTGCATCCCACTCAGCATTGCGAGCTTGTTATAGTATGGATAGAAGAGATATTTTTTGAAAGACCTTAAAGAAGAAAAGAAAATTACACTGTCTACATTGTACTATATTAGTATTTTTTTCTCACCATACTTATTTCACTGCAGTGTATGTCTGGCCCAGCTTAGAGATTTTTTTCTACTATAATTTCACTATGAAACTAAAGTTTTATATATAATTCAGCAATGTTCTGCTCTTTAATACTGAGAATGCAGCTACTAGTGATATTCAAGTTCCATTTCAGAAGAAACTATAAATTCTGAAAGTGAGCTAGATGATTGTTATCTGGGTCTGGAACTCTTGTTAGTTTATTTCTGTTTTCAATTTTTTTTCTAAATTACAATTTATACAAAAAAAATTGGTTGAATTTAGATTGTGGAGAGAGGAAGAGATGCAACATGTGCTTTTTATATTAGCAACTTACTGGCAGAGGATAATATGTTCAGTGATACTAACAAACACCCTAAGAATGCTGAACAAAAATGCTATGTTTAATGCTTACTGAAACTACCTGATTAATTTGTATTTTCAGTGTGTTGGGCAATTTCTGTAAATTATACATAAAAAGACTAAAGGTAAATTGTGACAAAATGTCTGAGAACAACCTACTAGAATTAGAACATGGGTTGTACTACAATAAATTAAATTGGTCCGTTCATTGAATGTTCAACTGATCAAATCAATTGCTATTACTTGCCCAAGAGTTCTGTGACTCTAGAATCCATATTACATGTAGAATTAGTGCTTCAGTAGTTTTTATATTTATTCCTTGACTCGCAATATCACAGTATTGGCTAGGAGAACTACAACCAGAATGTGAAATTATGTTATGATGATGCCATCTTACACTTTCTTTGTATTCTCATTCATTCAGTGGCAAAGATGTTCATTTTGCATATGAAATCTTGCTGTTTTGAAGATCTTCATATTTGGGTTGTATGAAAATTGGATAACCATATTTTTAGCAGTATAGAAGTTATGTTGAGAGTAATGTACAAATATGCAAGAGTGCAAATCTAAATGTTCTACAGTATTATCATTGGATCTCACCTATATTTTAAAGCAGAATGATTGGTTTCTTACCTTCTTGTGCTAGCTTGAAAATATATTTTAAGATTAAGTTTAAATTTTAACTGTAAATAAAACAACTGGACAGCCAAAACCTGAGGTACTCTTTAGACCGGTAATTTATAAGCACTGATAAATAAACTTACACAAAACTCCTTATAGAAATTTGCACTCTGATTTTTTTTCCCTCAACAGATGAACATGTAAATAATGTAGGCTGTACCAAAAAGTCCAGTTTAAGCAGGACAGTGGCAAGTTCTCCTAACTTTTATATGCATTGTAGACTAGTGTCTGTATATGTGTTAATTGTAGTGGGGTTTTGTCTTGATACGCCTGAAATTTATACTTTGAAATAAACTACTGGGTTTTTTAACTTTTGAGTTTTGTGTGATTAGTTTGGAAGATAAAAAGAGCATTTGGTTTAAGGAATGGAAATAACAGTCCAGAATACTTGCTTTCAGAGCATAAAGTAATATTTATTAAATTTATATCCATCAACTGACAGTCTCAATGGTTTACTACACTGAAGAGCAAAATGAGAGTATAAAATAAAACATCAATGGTAAGTCTAAAATAATTTAAACCAGACATGCTGTCACTCATCATATATCAAATGATTTCAAACATTTGAAAGGTGAGATTGATGGCATACAAGTTTACTAGATAAGTTCCCCAGAAAGCTAAAACATGGGCAAATCAAAATTCTTAAGAGAGGTTTGTTCATAATATAAATGTTAAGGGGGAAAAATTGTCTAAAAGGCTCTACCACCTGTACTTTGCAGATAGGGAATATCAGTCTTCCTGGGTTGATTCTACTTGGAGAAAGTAGTTCTGCAAATAGTTTTGTGCCAAGCCATATAGGGCTGCATAGCTAACAATAAGTACTTTGAATCAGTAGAATTATAGAATCCTAGGGATGGAAGGGATATTGGAGGTCTTCTAGCCCAACCCTCTGCTCAAAACAGGAGCCTTTTACCATCCTAGCTAAATGGTTGTCCAGTCTATTTTTGAAAACACCAGCAATAGAGCACCCTCAATCCCAGAAAGCAAACTATTCTGCTGAATAATTGTTCTCGGTGTCAGAAAATTTCTCCTTCTAGGCTGGATCTCACTATCAAGCTTCTGCAAATCTTGTCCTGCCCTCTGGTACCTTAAGAGAATAAGTCAATCCCTTCTTCTTTATGTCAGCCTCTCAAGTACTGGAAGACAGTTATCATCTCTCCTCCCCATCCCCAATCCTTTTTGATAGGCTAGACACAACTGTTTGGCATACGATTTAGCCTCCAGACCCTTTGTCATCTAGAGCAAAGCAGAATAAAATGCTTTATTTGGCCAGGTGTGATTAGATATACAAGGAATTTGTCTCTGGTACAAAAGCTTCTGGTATACATGCAAAGCAACAGAGTAATAATAATCATAATAATGATACCAATAAGGGCAGTAAAGAAGATGAGAAGGATAATAATATTACTACACCCTTACAACATGGGTGAATAAATGTAGACAAGACAGTACTGTGAGGATTAGAGTGATGGTATGAAGGGAAAAAACTGTCCCTGTGTCTAGTTATGGTATACAATGCCTATAGCAGCCTCCCAAGGGAAGTAGTTGAAACAGTTTAGGCATCTGTAGTTGAGGGGTCTGTAGTTATTTTCTCAGTCCTCCTTCTGACCTGGGCAATATACAGGTCTTCTGTGGAAGTCAGGTTGGTTGCAATTGTTTTTTCTGCAGTCTGTACTTATCCTGTTTAGTTGCTGTACCAAACCAGACAGTTATAGAAATTCAAATGACAGATTCAATTATTCCTCTGTAGAACTGTATCAACAGCTCCTGGGGCAGTCTGAGCTTTCTGAGTTGACGCAGGAAGAACATTCTTTGTTGTGCCTTTTTTGATGATGGTTCTAATGTTAGGTGTCCATTTCAAATCCTGGGAAATTATACTACCCCAAAACCTGAAAGATTCTACTGCTGATACTGTGCTGTCAAATAAGTAAGAATAGGAAGAATAGAAGAATAGGAAGGCTCCTCCTAAAATCCACTTTCATCCCTACAGTTTTAAGCATGTTCAGCTCCAAATTGTCCCGGCTACACCACAGGGCCAGGTCAACCTCCCATCTATATGCAGATTCATCACAATCTCAGATGAGACCAATGACTGCTGTATCATCTGCAAACTTTAATACTTTAACAGAAGGATCCTTAGGGATACAGTCATTAGTATATATAGAGAAAACAATGGAGAGAGCACACAGCCCTGAGAGGCGCCAGTGCTAATTGTCCAGGTGCTCTATATGATTTTCCATAGCTTCACCTGTTGCTTCCTATCTGTCAAAAAGCTAATAATCCACATACAAGTATGGACAGACACAGCTAGCTGAATCAGTTTAGAGTTTTTTTTCCTGAAATGGTATTGAATGCCAAGCTAAAGCCTACAAAATTGACCCATGCATAGGTCCCTGGGGATTCAAGATGTTGCAAAATATAGTGCAGTTCCATATTGATAGCATCATCTGTCGATCTATTTACTAAAGGGATCTAATTGCAAGGAGTCTAAGAGTGGATCTGTGATGGTTTTCAGGTGGACCAGCAGTAACATCTCAAAGTGTCTTCATAACTACAGATGTCAGAGTGACTAGTCCGAACTCATTCAGCTCCCCAATGGAGAGTTTCTTGGGAACTGAGATGATAGTAGAGCATTTGAAGCAACAAGGGACATAGCACATATCCTGTGATTTATTAAAGATACGGGTAAAGATGAGGACCAGTTGTTCAACATAGGTTGAAGGAGTTACTCCATCTGGAACGGTGTTTTTCTAATCTTGTTTGTTCTTCTCTGCACACTTTCCAGACTCAACATCTTTTTTGTATCATGGTGACCAGAACAGGATGTAATATTTCAAGTATGGCCTCACATTCTGTAAAATGGTATATCATTTTTTGTTGTCTTGACACTATCCCTATGTTGATGCAGTCTAGGATTACATTGGTTTTTTTGGTACTGCCAACATACTGCTGGCTCATACTTAAATGATGGTCCACAAGACCTAGATCCTTCTCATAGTTACTACTGTTGACTCAATTACAGTTCAGGTACTGTACTTGACAGTGGTAGGCAGCCAGTATAGGGTTTGGAGTTTTAATATGCTCCTAATGGCAGTTATTAACCAGGGCACTGCATTCTGAATTAATTGAAGGTTCTGAATGATCTTCAAAAACATCCCTAAGCAAAGTACATTTGAAGTAGTCCAAGGAAGTGATGAAAGTATAGAAGGCTGTTGCATGGTTCTTTCACTCCTGATAGGACTCTAACTACTGCACTAACCAGAACTGGGTGAAAGCATAAATCTGGTTACAGTCTTCAGTTGCTCATCAAACAGCCATAAGTCCAATAGGTTTCTTGCATCCCAACCTGCTCTTTTGGAGGCAATGCCAAATCATCAAGAGACAGTATCAGAGAGCTATTATTTTTCAGCAACTCTACCCTGAGATTGCTGGAAATCTCTCTAAGCATCTGCCAGAATTCATCTAGAATCAGCAGTCACTTGCAATACGTCATCCTAATCAGGCTATTTGCTCCATAGAAATCATTTATCTAAAATGAACAAAATCCAAGGGCTATATATGCTATTATGCCCATACCTACTTGCATATATCAGACTTTCTCTTTCTCATAAGAAGCCACGGGTAAAATCAAGGTATATCCAGATCAGTTTATTTGATATGGCAGAAAAAATGTAAACACAATTTTCCTGCATATGTTAAAATCCTCAGATACAGATTATTCACAGCACTGGTTTCATAGTAACAAAATCAAAGTTATATGACTCTGGTAGACCCTGGTGCTTTGTCTTGTTGAAATGAACCCAGCTGAAGACAGGTAGGCCTTTCTCCACAGGTGGGCCATTGATGGCATAGGCTGTAAACTTTGCAGCCATACTGATATCTGCTACCTATACAAAATTTTAAAAAAGAGAAGAAAAGAAGGGGTAGATGGATATTTCACAAATATAACATTCGCAAATTATTTCTGAAATTTCCTTCAAATATGATAGGTCATTTTAATTCATGCTTTTTCTGATTTCTATGTGACATTAAAAGAAAGCAAAATCATTCAGAAATGTCCCAGGACAATCCAAACCATGTTAAGTGAATCACATATGCCCCAAACCAGGCCCCTTTATTCAGCAAGGTGAATTGAAGACCAGAATGGAGATACTGAGTTATACATTTGATATTGGTGAGATATGATTTTGTGTATTTTAATTCTGTGTAAAGCAGGGAGAGAGGCCTGAGTAATTTCCTACATCTAAATAAAAAGGGAAAGCTGGCACATGAGGATGCTTGACAACAAATTTGGATTCATCCAGGTTTTATCTTGAGCTGACTTTATGAACAGATTATCTATCAAATATTAAGCCATGTTCCCTAACAATGAAAGCATGGTGAGATTTCAACAACCAACCTCCTTAGTGAGAGAATCTTAACAATTGTCCTATGCTGTTTCTTCTCTGACCCAAAGATACCCAGTCTTGTAATGTGTTGTACATACAGCTATCTTTGAAAACCATCCAGAACCAACAACTGGTAGTGTAATAATAATGGGAATCTCTTGTGATACCCATGTGACACTTTACTTCATGAGCTCCACTGACTGGCTTCTGGGTATAATTCAGGTTGCTGGTTATCACCTATGAAACCCCTCCTAGCATAGGACCAGGATATTTGCAAGGTGGCCTGCTCCCAACAATATCTCTCCTTGCCACACATTGCAATTGGAAGGGCATATCCAGATCCTTTCTTTGAAATAATGTCATATTTTGAGACCCTGAGATGTGCCTTCTCAATGGTGGCCTTTTTTGGAATAATCTTCCCCTCAGCATAAGTTGGCTGCAACCTGCAAACCATTACAAAGAAGGTTAAGACCAAGCTAATACCGCAAGCCAGAATGAGTGGAGTCCCCATCCATAGGAGTTATACTACACTTCAGCTGTGTTTGCCATTTATTGCCTATATGGTTTTAATAATACAGATTGGTTTTTTTCTGTTTGTTGGTTTTGTCTTTTTCTTTCTTTGTTCACATTTTCCCCATATTTCAATTAACTCCTTTAACTATTTCCTCTCACAATTCTTGCTATTCCTCTTTTTGACATCCTGAAGTAAAAAGTGAGTGATTACAAATATCTCAATGTTCTGTTTCTGTATGAGTCTTCTGTACTATTGCAAAATAGATGGATAAAAACAGTGGTGGGATTTAGCCAGTTTGCACCATTTCGGCAGAACCGGTAGCTAATTTTTTATTGCCCAGGCCCAGAATGGACTTCTACACAGAGAACCAGTTGCTCACATATTTGAATCCCACCATAAGATAAAAATGATAAGTCAATGTTCAAAATTTCTGAATCTTCCTTCCAGAAAACCAAACAGACTACAAACATGAATGAAGGTAAATATACATGTCCCACAATAACGTTGCAGGGTCCAATCTGAGTCAGTTACCACGACCAAAGGTTCATTCTTCCAAGCTTTTGGGCTCATAGTGGCTCCCCCATGATGGGACTCCAGCACAAGCCTGAAAGCTTGGGAGAATAAACCTTTTGTCCCTTTTGTCAGTTTGGATCCTGTAACCTACACACAGGTTAAGAATGAAGACTATGATATTACTTAGTCAAAATTAATTTCTCAAGAATAGGAGTGGCTACAGCTCTTCCAAGGGTTGCTAAACTACAATTCTGAACATCCTCCACAGTTAGCCAGGCTGGTTAGGACTAAAAGAGACCCCTTGCCTCTATCTTAAAGGAAGAATTAAATTTTATACTGTACTAGTCTGTATCGTGAAGCTGGAATGGGCGGTGGCCAAGGTGAGGCTAGCGGGGCAGCGGCGGGCGCTGGCAAGGTAGCTCGGCGTCTTTCAGGTCCTCTTGCCTGGCTTCCGTCTGGGAGAAGCGCAGGGCCAAGGTAAAAAAAAAGCCTGGCGAAACACTCCCGAGGGGTAGCGTTGATCTGTAGCGGGAGGTGAAGAGGGCAGGTGGGTGGGTGGGGGTCAACCAGAAGGGAACCGGGTCTGATAAGGGCGAAAGGTGAGTGAGGTTTTCCCCCTCGCCCCTCACTCCACCTCCCTTTGTGCAGTGGCATCTCTGGCTGCTGCCTTCCCAGTCACCGAGAAAGGGAAAAAAAAGAGCCGTGAGCGAGTTCCCCTTTCTGCCTCGTTGCTGAAAGCTTTTTTTTTTAAACGACCGCTCGTTCGGAACTCCTCGGGGCTTGTTTGCACAAGCTTGTGGCAGATCAGTAAATAAAGGGGTGAGGGAGCCAAACCGTCCAAGGCGTTTGCACCCTGAACGTGTGGACGCTGCTTTCATGACTTGCCGCCACCACCTCCTTTCTTCCCGCCCTGCTCGGGCAACGCGCTGCTGCTGCTGCTGCTGCTGCTGGCTGAGCTGAGCTGTGGCGCCGATCCGATCCCCACGCCTCCTGGTTGCCCAGCCACGCTCTGCCCCGGCCGCCCTCTGTGCCGTGCCTGAGCCTCCCCTGCGCCACCCGGTCCACCTCCCTCACCGTCGGAGGGCATCTGTGTGTGTCTCCAGACCTTACTGGACTACCATCCCCAGCAGCCCTAAAAAGCACTGTGGAAGAGTGGGGAATGCTGGGAGTTGCAGTTCATCACCATCTGGAAAAACATGACTCTCCAAAGATCATTCCTTCCTTCCTTCCTTCCTTCCTTCCATCCATCCATCCATCCATCCATCCATCCATCTTCTTCCCTTCCCCTTCAATCTCTCCTTGCTTCCTTGCTTCCTTCCTTCCTTTCCCCCTCAGTCTCCTTCCTTCTCCATCTCCTTCCTTTCCCCTTCAATCTTCCTTCCTTCTTTCCTTCCATCTCCATCTCCATCCCTTCCCCTTCAATCTCAATCTCTCCTTCCTTCCTTCCTTCCTTCCTTNCTTCCCCCTTCAATCTCCTTCCTTCTCCATCTCCTTCCTTTCCCCTTCAATCTTTCTTCCTTCCTTTCCCCTTCAATCTCCTTCCTTCTCCATCTCCTTCCTTTCCCCTTCAATCTTCCTTCCTTCCTTCCCCTTCCCTCCCTCCCAACATTTTTGAGCAAGGAAGAATAAGCTTCTCCAGCAAGCATTGCTATATTGTTTTTGTGATTAATCACTATGCTTTAATTATGTTCAATTCGTAACAATGAAAATACACCCTGCATATCAGATACTTACATTACTATTCATAACAGTAGCAAAATTACAGTTATGAAGTAGCAACGAAAATAATTTTATGGTTGGGGGGTCACCACAACATGAAGAACTGTATTAAAGGGTCGCGGCATTAGGAAGGTTGAGAACCACTGCTTTAAAGGAATGTTTACCTTAGAATCATAGCACCCAGCTGGAACCGGAGTCCTGTGATCCAAGTCTTCTCGACAGCAAATGGTATTGCAGGGATCGTGTTTTGTGTATGGATCTTCCTTATAATCTGGAAATAAAGGGGAGAGGATAAGTTTTTGCTCTCTTGCTTAACCATGAATGAACCTTGTATCTGTACAGTCAGAGGTTTGTCATTTGATTCTTGCCTCTCCTTCAAAGAATTTGGAGCCAATTTTGCCACCCTAGTTGGATTTTATCTATGGAGCAGGTTAGAATAAGAGACTAGAAAAGAGGGTCTGCTCTGTGTAAAGATAACTAATTGAAATTTGGCTCCTATCACTCATGAACTTGGAAAACATATCTAAATGTATCTAAAATATAACAAAGTAACAGCTTTGTTCCTTATGCCATCTGTCTGGTAAACTCACAAGATTCGTTTTTCTCACCATGCACATGTATGGTATATGCATGGTGGTATATAGTATATGCAATTTTTTTGGTTCGTATTTATGTAGTGTATATTGGAGGTGGTGACCCTTTGAGACCTGTATGCAATGCAATTTGATTTTAATGTATGCTGATTAGTGTACATTTAAAGTGACAATAAAGTTTTCTATTCTATTCTATTCTATTCTATTCTATTCTATTCTATTCTATTCTATTCTATTCTTCATCAGGCATTTAAAATTCAACATTTCTTTCTTTATTTTAACAAGAGTCAACAGATAATGGCCAAGAGTTTCACAGTTTAAGTTTGGGAAAGTTGACCTCATACTGTTATTGCAAAACAAATATTTGTTAATGATTTTTTTTATTATAGAAGAGAAAACAATCTTAAAAAATCAATAGAAAAATTTAAAATGACATACTATTATATCTCATGATGGACTTCATGGACTCTATATCAGTTACTTTTCCTTGGTCCCGTCGGAAGATTTTAGCTCTTGGAGCCATTTCATAAGAAAACTCCAAACCATGCCTTCGAACATATTCTCCATATCCACTCATATTGTAAATTTCTTTATCGAAAGGGATGTTGTAGGAAGGCCAGTATCCTGTCAAAACAAGGCTTTATCAGTAAATGAGTTCACCTGGAGCTTTTGTACATTGCTTGAATTCAGCTGCAAGTAGTATATGTCAAAATTGAGCAGCCCTCTCTCAACAGAAGGGGAGGGATATGACATCTCCAGTCTACAATACAGTCCTTTCAACAGTTCCAAGAAGGCTCCACATACATTTGCATCACTCAGGTGACTCTGAGGACACAGATAAGCCTCCAGATAGCATTAATGACTTGCTAAAAGAATGCAAATGAACAGCTGTCTGCAAGGAGTATAACTCTTTCCATTCCCCACCATCCAACCAGAGCTGAAGAAGCTTCTTGGATGAAAAGCTAAATGTCTTCAAAGAAAAAACAAGAAAGTCCAGTTGCCTCGTGAAAAAAGCAACTTTGGGATAACTATGACCTGGATGACTGAGAATCTCCATAGACACTGAGTCTGAACAGAATGTGAGCCAAACTAGCACAGTAGAAAAATTTCATAAAAGAAGGTTTCATTTGGCAAAGCTGAAGTATTTAAGGAATTTCAAATTAATCAAAAACTGTGGATTTACATTGTCTAACATCTGTAGCACAATGGATATTTGTATTTAGTGCTAAAGTGTCACACATGCATAATTATTTCTATAAATACAAATTTTGAATTCCTGATAAATTGCAATTACTAATGTTGGGATTATTTGCAATTTCTATTAGGAAGTTTAAGCTGAGGTTATTTATCTTTGGCCCTCTCCCGTATTCCATTATTCTAAAACTCTTACGTATTTACCATTACGAAGAACTTTTGTTTGATCAGAATATTTTACAAGTTTGGGAACCTGTTCAATGATATAAAGAGTCCCATCTTCAAGGCTTCTTTGTAATTTGATCTTTTTTGTATCGAGTATCATATACTGGTTATTGTAGGTACCTAAAGAGCAGTGAGAAAATAGTTAAATCTTTACTGCACTTCCCCCCCATAGAACCATGGGTGAAAAGATTCCCATTCAAATATACCAACCAGAATTTTGTTTTTCAAAGGTTTCGGCCCAGGTCTTTCCTGAATCTGCCATCATATTGGCAATACGGACTCTCTCCCATGCAAAGAGGCTCTCGGGTACCACTTTTTTAAGAAGAGAAAGGTTGAATACACTGTTTGTGGTCTGCAACATAATCAATCCACTGCCAAGTATGTAAAAGTCATCAAGGGAAACCAAAAAGCCTGAAACAAGAATTTTCAAAAAGTTTCTTATTCAAAAAGAAATCCTTCATATTTTTTTATTCTAATGCTTTATTTCCAGAATGAAGGAAATTAAATGGATAAAAACAAAGAATCTACAGCAACAGCAGCACCAGAATCAACTGATTATAAATGAAAGGAAACTAAATTCAGCTAAATGATATATTCAACAATGAGACTCTGGAAGTGGTGAACTTTTCTATACTGGACCTATCTGTGAAGAGATTTAAAGTTTATCTGTCATGCATTTTACAATTGTTTCTAGAAATGTGGATTGGGCAGGACTGGACAAGTCTCCAAAGAGGCTTTTCTTGCAGTCTCTCCAACACAACACAATCAGATAAAGACCTTCTCAGTGGTGTTATTTATATGGAATCATTCATTTGCACAACATGAATGTCTTTTCAATCAGAATAGAGTTGGAAGGGATCTTGGAGGTCTTCTAGTCCAACCCCCTGCTCAAACTGGAGACCCTATAGCAGTGATGGTGAACCTTTTAGAGACCGAGTGCCCAGAAAATATAGAGGATGGTATACTCCAAATATGAATGGGGAGAAATTTGTTTGGTTTATGTCTCTAAGCTCAGTGTGTATATAGAGCTCCAAACTGGAAAAGGCTATAGCTTACAGACAAAGAAACACATATGGCATGTTTCACTCATCTAAATTACCTGGATAACTGCTGAAAGAGGCACGTCCTGTTTTTGTCTGTGGATCAGTAATTTTGAAGTCCAAGTGTTTATATATTCTCAAAGTGGCAGCATATGTGAACCAACTAGAATGAGCAAAATAGATATTCTCATACCCAGGGAGGACCTGAGAAAAAGAATGAATTAATTATCTATAAATAACAGACAAATTGCTTTTGTTTTTCTTTTATGGAACTTAACATTTAAAAAATCATATTATTAATTGTTGCTTAGTATTTTTAACAGCCTGCATGCAACTAGTGGTGTGAATTAAACAGTAGTAGAAGAACTGACTTTACACAATTTTGAAGGTGTTGCAAAAACTAAGGATTTAGAGAGAGAGAGAAAGTGGGGGGGGGGTTTTCTCCTGCTGCTATCCATTGGATAAGAATAAAAAAGAAAGAATGGAGGGCAGGCGGGCCCCCACTGTATTCAGCAGACCTACAGAACTGAGAAGTCATGAAAACTTTTCAAATTAGCTTTCTTAGCATGCCTTGCACAGATGAAATTAGGACACCATCACTGGCGTGCTTGTGTGTGAAAATTGGCAAGATGGCAGATGCAATGGTGCAAACCAAGCCCACCTCTTTTGTACATGTGAGGTCTTATCTAACCTCAGGTGAAGATCTGTTCAAAGGAAAGGAATAGCAGTTGAAAAAGGCTGCCTACATGGTCCCTGATGATCATACCCTTTCAAAGACAGGACATGATGGCTGTTTATACCAAACGATTTTATTGTACAGAGACTGTAATGGTATGTAAGAATGACTTTGAGAGACAGGGGAAGGAACACAGCCCAGGGAACCCAGCAGATAGGAGGTAGTTTAGCCTGCAGCAGGGATGTGGGTGTGGCAAGCATCTCAGAAGGGACCCTCCCTAGTTTCTTGGACTGTAAAAGCAACAGGGGAGAAATGTACTTTCAGACCTGCAAGATTCTGTTGATGTAATCTTACAATAAAGTAGAATTAATTCATCTGAACTTGCTTCCTTTCTGAACTTTCTGTCAGAGACCCCTAAGAGCAGGCAATCTCAAATTTATCCAGATCATTAGCTATATCAGGCTTTAAAATGCCAAATAAAACCTTGAATTAAATGTGAAAGCCAATGAGTAACTAGTACAGCTCTTGCAGTGATGGTATTATCTGAGATAAATAAGAAGCACCCATAAGACTCAAGCCACTGCATTCTGGACCTGCTATAGCTTTCAAGTAGTTTTCAAAAAAACATGTAAATTGCATTACAATTGTTCAGTCGAGAAGTTACTGTGAACTGGTTTTCGTGATCTGGGAATGTTTGGAATTGAGACATAAAATGGAATTATGTAAAGGCCTTCCTAGTCACAGCTGACACCTGCAAACCGAAATGGACCCTCAATTTATGAACCTGTCCAGTCCAGAGGAGTGCAACCAGAACTATTAATTTATTTACCTTTTTTAAGGCCACCCATCTCATCATAATGGCTCTGGCTAGCCAACAACAATTAAAAATAATGCAACCTAAATAGCATAACAATCAGTGCATATTCATCAGACAGGGTAAAACTAGAAGCAACATTAAAAACCAACATTGAAATAACCATTTTATGGGCTTTGCCATACATCTGAACCCCAAGAATTTAAAGAAATAGAATCTTAGGACTGAAGGAACCTTGGTGATCATCTAGTCCAGACATGTCAAACTCGCGACGTCACGTGATGTTGTGCAACATATCAGGACTATTTTGCCATTGACGGCAATGAGGTGGGCGGCAGTTTGACACCCCTGAGCTAGTCCAACCCATTGTTCAGTGCAGGAATCTAGCTCCAAAACATTCGAAAAACAAATGTATGTCTTAATTTCTTCAGTATATTCTACTGTGCCTGCCATTTAATGCCAATCTGTTAAAAATACATCTAAAATTTATGGTTTCTCATGCTACCTAGTAATGTGTGAAACTTTGGTTTCCCTAATTTCATGTTGGATTCACATCCTGCATTAAATTGAAAAGCCTCTGATTAAATAGAATTAGGCTACTTTTAAGATGTTGAAAGAGATGAATCAATGTTTGTGGGTTGGTGACTTCCTCGTTCCTAATTCAGCTGCTACTGGTCTCATGTCAGG
Source organism: Protobothrops mucrosquamatus (assembly GCF_001527695.2). Lineage (NCBI taxonomy): Eukaryota > Metazoa > Chordata > Lepidosauria > Squamata > Viperidae > Protobothrops > Protobothrops mucrosquamatus. The sequence continues at coordinate 136,418 of NW_015386385.1, read as the reverse complement.
GTAATGATTTAAAGGCTAACCAGCTGATGTAATATAAGGTGGATGATACAATGATAGGAATGACCCAGCAGGGTCTGTGTCTGTAACCCTTTAAGAGAGTGAGTATAAAAGGGAAGGCTTTTGCTGGAGTGTCCCTCTCTCATACATTTCCTGCTGTAATTGCTAGTGTGTTGGAGTTTGCTATATTACCATGTGTATGTATTTTGTTCCTAGTGTATATTGTAGATAGTGTAATATAAACCACCATTTATTATAGACCACTGTTTACTGTATTTACTCCTGGGTTATCTCAGTGCAATAAGACTGTGCATACTCTGACAGGTTATGGGCCCAGTGTGAGGAGAAAACCAGTGAGAGTTTGACTCAGATACAGATACAGGTTTGTGATTTGTTGTGGTTTATGATGGTTTAAAGAAGCAGGCAACATGGCTTCCATCAGCGTAATGGGAGGAGGTTTTGCAGTGTCTCGTCTGAATGAGACAAACTACCTCACCTGGAGTCTGAAAATGGAGATTTACCTGAGAAGGAAGGAGTTGTGGGTGATAGTTGCTGATCCACCTGTAGCCCTGGATGATGGGGACTAGAGAAAGAATGAGAAAGCATTGGCCAGTATAATCCTGAGTTTAGAGGATAGCCAGCTGATACACGTGAGGGGTCTCCAGTCTGCTAAGCAGTGCTGGGAAGCTTTGCGCAGTGTGTATGTGAGAGAGACTGTGAGCAGCAAAGTAATGCTGACAAGAAAGTTGTATAAACCATAACTGAAGCCGGGAGAGAGCATATCTATGCATTTGCAGTCCATGAGAAAGACATTCCTAGAATTAGAGGAAAGAGGGATGTCTTTTACTGAGTTACATAAGGTGTATGTGGTGCTCAGTTCATGGGACAATTCATGGGACGTCCTAGTGACCAGTTTAGAGTCCATGCAGGAGAAGGACTTAACCATGAGTTGTTTGACTGGCCAGTTGCTGGAGGAGGAACAGAAATAGCTGGAAAGGCAGCAGAGAGGGAGTGGCAATGTATAGACCAGGCTTAACACTGCAACGTCCAAAGTTGCCAGTAGAGCAGCCGAGAACATTTGCATGGTGAAATGCTGCTTCATGTGTGGTTCTACAGAGCATTTCCAGAGATGCTGCCCTGAGAGGAGAAACAGAGGAGCAGCGAGACAAGGTCATAGAGCTACACAACCAACATTTTCTCTGGCAACAACATTAACTGAGAAAAACACTTGGTTGTTGGACAGTGGGGTGAGTTAGCATATTGCAAATGATCCACAAATGTTTTCCAATTTTAGACCAGCTAAGCAAGCATTTGTTAGCTTGGCTAATGGACAACAGTCTGCTGTAAAAGGAGAAGGTAAAATTTATGTGCCTGGTATTGGGGAAACTTTGGATAATGTATTATATGTGCCAGAGTTAGACCATAATTTACTCAGTATTTCAAGCTTGGATAGTATGGGGTATGAAGTAATGTTTGCAAAGGGTCAATACACCATTAGGAAAGGTGGGAGGATTTGCACACAAGGTGTTAAACAGGATAATTTGTATGTACTAAGGAAGCAGCAGGATGGTTGTGCACGAACACTCACAAACACTCCCAAGCATGATAACTGTGTACATTTATTACATAGAAGGTTAGGACATGTGAGTTTTAAAGAGCTGCAGAGGATGCCCGACCTAGCTGAGGGACTTAGAATTAAAAAATGCAACACATATTTAGATTGTGCTATTTGTAAGGAGTCGAAGTCTAGTGTGTATCCTGTAAGAAAAGCACGAGACAACTAACAGGGTTTTGCAGTTAGTGCATGCTGATTTAATTGGTCCTATGGCGCCCTCTCTTGGAGGAGCTAGGTACATACTTGTCTTAGTAGATGACTACACCAGGTATGGGTTCTGCTAATTATTAAAGAACAAAACTGAAGTTCTACAACAGTTTAAGCAATGGGTGAAATGTGTAGAAAGAAGGTATGGCCATAAAGTATACCAGCTGCAAACAGACAGGGGAACAGAGTTCATGTCTGCTAATTTCCAAAGGTGGCTGAGAAATTTAGGCATAAAGCATAGACCAGGGGTAGGCAACCTTGACTCAGAAATTCTGGGAGTTGAAGTCCATGAGTCATAAAAGAGCCGAGGTTGCCTACCTCTGGCATAGACATACAAACCCTTGCACACCAGCAGAAAATGGAATGACTGATGGGAGAAATGGTATATTGCAGACCATGAAGGGCTCACTGTTGGCAGATGCAGGAATGAGTAACACATACTGGGGAGAAGCCATAAAAACAGCCAACTATTTAGTGAACAGGGTATGGAGTGTTACTATCAATGAAACTCCATATTACATGTTATATGGAAGAAAACTTTCATTGGCTCACCTAAGGACATTTGGCAGTTATGCCTGGGTGCATATCCCCAAAGGCACCAGAAGGAAAGGACAGAAAAAGCCCAGGAAACTTAGATTTGTTGGATATGAGCCAGGTTCCAAAGGATATAGATTTTCAGATAGAACAAGAAAGGTTGTGATTTCAAGGTCTGCTAATTTCGCAGAGCAAAATAATTGGGACAGGGTGCATGCTAACACCGAGGTGTTCATGCCAATAAGTAGCACTAGTTCTCAGGAAGAAGAGGCTACACAAAACCCAGTGAAGGAAGAAGGACACAATAATGAACTGCAATATAAGGCAGGAATGTACAGAGAGAAAAATTGTTCAATTGTTCAAGCCGATATGTTGACTAGGTTTTAAATGCAGGCAGGCATCAATGTATAAGCATTAGGGTTAACAGCTGTTTAGCTTTAAATGGGAGGAGTGTCAGGGTAATGACTTAAAGGCTAACCAGCTGGTGTTTTGTAAGGTGGATGATGCAATAATAGGAATAACTCAGTAGGGTCTGTGTCTGTGTCTGTATCCCTTTAAGAGACTGAGTATAAAAGGGAAGGCTTTTGCTGGAGTGTCTTTCTCTCTTATATGTTTCCTGCTGTAACTGCTGTGTGTTGGAGTTTGCTGTATTACCACGATATATATTTTGTTCCTAGTGTATATTGTAGATAATGTAATATAAACCACGATTTACTATAACCACTGTTTACTGTATTTACTCCTGAGTTATCTCAGTGCAATAAGATTGTGCATGCTGTGACATCTCACCTTGATTAAAGCTGAGCAATGACCCATATCCCATTGATATATCCTGGAAACATCTGGCATAGAACGAAAATAACTTTTTCTTAAAGCAGGAATGAGGTCAAGTAGATCGCCAAGTGCATTTAGGAAACTAATTTCAAAGTCAGTGAGAGGCTGAAATGAAAAAGATAACAATATACCTAAGATTCAGGTTTATCTACATGAATTTATCTACATGACAGGCATAAAGAATCCATGCCTAACCAGCCTGTGTTCAAATTGGAAATCTGAAAACCTAAAGAGCAACAGCAGTGATGTTTTAGTTTAAATATTCATATTAAAATTAAAAAATAGTAGTTCATAAAGAAAGTTCATAAAGGAAATTGGATCTAAAACTGATTTATCAGCCATGCTTTATTCAGACAACTTTACTGATTAGGATCCCATTTAGAGATAACCAGATACAGGACAAAAGAATATTTGTTATACAATGTTATACAATGAGTGAGCAAAAGAATTTTCTTGGTTCAGTCCCTGCAGATGTGAGGCTTCTGAGTAAAGAGTCTGAGTCTTTATCAGCAGATTCTGGTAGCTCAAAGTGCTCCTTACAGGTAGTCCTTGAGCTTCCGAGTCTCTGCCGCACAGGTGAAAGACAAACTGCCCTGTTTTGTTGCCTTAACAAGATTGCACAGTGCTGCAGAAATGGAGCCTGCTCATTACAATTGCATGTCGCAATGGTCATTAAGTGTCTGGATCCTAGTAGGGTGGGAATCAGGCTTAAGGACAGCTTAAGGACAGCAGGCAGAGACCCAGTGGGCGGGAGGGGGGAGAAGATAGGCAGAGTGGCACTGCAGCATCCATGTAGTTGATTGTAAGGGAGAATGCAGCAGCCATAACTACAGGACTGGGTCATAAGTAACTTTTGGGGTACCACCATAATTTCAAACAACTGTTAAGCTACCAAGTGTAAGTCAAGGACTACCTGTATTCATTCCCTGATAAAGGAGTTTCCATCATAGAAGAGCCAGAGAAAAATACATTCTGGGGGGGGGGAGAACTTCCTGGCTGTTGCCTTGTCCCATATGCCCCGATACAAAAGCACTCGACAGGAAGTGGTGAGTTCTGTCATTCCCGATAGGCAGCAAGCGAGGCAAGCAACAACTAGAAGGCAGGAGAAAAAGAGGAGCTCACCCCTCCACTGATGCCTTAGCACAACAGCTGAAGCAAGGGCTACAAACCGACACATGGTTTGTGGCTCATCAGAAAGAGCTGACCATGAGAGAGGGGCTGGCATGGAAGGGGGGCAAATTGTATGTCCCAGACCACCTGCAACTGCAAGTCCTGCAATGGAGCCACAATGCTATGCAAGCAGGCCACTTTGGGTTCCTGAAGACACTGCATCTTGCTAATTGTCAGTTCTGGTGGCAAAAGATGAAGAAAGACATCTATATGGGGAGCTGTGCTGTTTGTGCGGCCAGCAAAAGATTACCAGAGAACAATCCAGGGCTGCTGCAGCAAGTGGCTGACCCAGCCAGACCGTGGAAGGAGACAGCCATGGACTTTATAGTGGAGCTACTGGAAAGTGGGGGGAGCACTGTGATTTGGACTGTGATAGACCTATTTTCCAAACAGGTCCACTTCATTGCCTGTACTGCCCTCCCCTCAGCCAAGAAACTAGTGAAGATGTTTTTGCAACACATCTACCGACTGCATGGAGCACCTAAATGCATCATTTCAGATCGTGGGGTCCAGTTTACTGCTAGGTTCTGGAGAGAGTTTGTGAGGATGATTGGGTCCTTCCAGGGGCTCAGTTCTGCTTTTCATCCAAGTACAAATGGATCTGCAGAACAAGCTAATGCCATAGTGGAGTAGTACCAGCAAATGAACTGGGCAGAGTCGTTGCTGTTTGCAGAGATGGCATATAACAATGCAGTATATAGCAGTACTAGATTCACTCCTTTTAAGTTAGCAACAAGAGTGGAATTTGTGCCAATACTAGAGTGCCCATAGGAGCCTCCCTCCTCGAGCACCCTACGCGATTGGAAGGGTTTGTTCCAGCAGGTCTGGAGTGATGCGAAGAAGGCTTTAGCTAAGGCAGCTGAAAGTCAGAAAAAACAGGCAATTAAGAAACGAGCTCCCCAGGAGACGTTCCATGTAGGGGATAAAGTGTATCTGTCTACAAAGTATCTTAAGCTGAGACAAAGTTGCGAGAAATTAGAGCCAAAGTACATAGGTCCTTTCCCCATAGTAAAAGTCATTAACCCAGTAAGAGTAGAGCTAAAACTACCAAGGTTGTTGGGCAAAGTGCACCCAGTATTCCGCTGCAGCTTACTGAAGCCACACAGGAGATTAACACTGAGACCAATAGTGATAGAAGGGGAAATGCATTATGAGGTTAAGTGAATCCTCAATTCCAGAATCCACAAAGGGAAGCTGCAGTACTTAATCCAATGTCAGAATCTAGATGGGTAAAAGCATAGCACATAAAATTGGATTGTTTGGTGAAACAATTTCATACAAAATACCCCTGGAAGCTGGGACCAGTACAAGGGAAAGATTAGCAAGCATTGATGTGTATTCTTTTTGTTTTCCAGGTTCCCTTTTCTTCCAGTGGGGTGACCTGTCAAGCTATGAAACCTACTGTCTTTAGAACTGCTGTATGCTTCTAGCTTGCCAACAGTGTGGGAGGGAAAGAGGGGAGAATTTTGGATCCACAGGTGCTCCTTATCCATGTGAGAGCGAAGCCATTGAAGAGCTGTTTTGGCGAACTAAAGTTTCTTCTCATAATAATTACTGAGAAAACCAAGATCATGGCATCCAGCCCTCTCAATTCCTGGCAAATAGATGGGGAAGAAATGGAGGTAGTGACAGATTTTACCTTCCTGGGCTCCAAGATCACCACAGATGGGGACTGCACCCAAGAAATTAAAAGACGCTTGCTCCTGGGGAGGAAAACTATGGCAAATCTAGACAGCATACTAAAAAGCAGAGACATCACCCTGCCAACAAAAGTATGTATAGTCAAGGCCATGGTTTTCCCAGTTGCAATATATGGCTGTGAAAGTTGGACCATAAGAAAGGCTGAGCGCAAAAGAATTGAGGCCTTTGAACTATGGTGCTGGAGAAGACTCCTGTGAGTCCCCTGGACTGCAAGACGATCAAACCGGTCAGTCCTAGAGGAGATCAACCCTGACTGCTCTTTAGAAGGCCAGATCCTGAAGTTGAAATTCAAGTACTTTGGCCACCTAATGAGAAGGAAGGACTCACTGGAGAAGAGACTAATGCTGGGAAAGATTGAGGGCAATAGAAGAAGGGGACGACAGAGAATGAGGTGGCTGGATGGAGTCACTGAAGCAGTAGGCGTGAGCTTAAATGGACTCCAGAAGATGGTAGAGGACAGGAAGGTCTGGAGGAACGTTGTCCATGGGGTCGCGATGGGTCGGACACGACTTCGCAACTAACAACAACATATTGAACAATATGACCTGAATTGTCAGAGAGGGAAAGGAAAATTTCACTCTTTTAATTAACTGCTTCCCACCATTTTCTCGGAGCTAGCTTCTTTTCTATTGATTTGCTAATGCCTAATAAAGTTAACATTAAAGAAAGCAATGACTCTGGTGTTTTGCTTCGTTGGGCTTCTCAGCTGGAACTTGACATTAGGTATGAGGCAGAGAAAATTTAATTCATTTGCCAATATTAAAATTGGAGAACAAACAAAATAGCTGGGTGTATACAAATAAGTCTCCAAATATAACTACACATAATTATCCAAATAGTATTCAAATATCTTATTTTTGTTATTTTAAGAAATATATCACTTTTAAATATATCATTTGAATACAAATTCAACAATAAAACAGTACCTGACTATCAATATAGAGTAAAAAATTACATATTGATTATTATAAAATCTTTCAATGTTAAAGAACAAATATGCTGCTTACTTTGTCCAATAGAGTTATCCAAAATATGAAGAAACAAGTAGTCTTTTATTTGTCTAACAGGTTTCTATTTTCATCATTTGCAAAGAGTATAATTTAATACTGTTCTCATGATTTTGCCTGGCATAGTGAAAAAAATGAAACAAACTACATATTTTAAAACTGGGTTTTTATGTATATTAACAAATAAGGCACTAAAAAGAGTACATTCCTACTTATAAGATCAATGCAAAATGTATGCATTTGTTGGGGAAACACTGTCAGTATTTTGCATTGAACAATATTTCTGCCAGTGGCATCATTGGCAAATCATTACAAATACAGCTAAATTAAGGCTGGCGGGGGGGCAGAGGGGGATAGATGCTTATTAATACGGTGAGGGCCAAAAGGATAGGTATTTCCTTCTTTTGAATATGGATTATTAGCCCAACGGTTAATCTTAAATCAAAAATACAGGCAATTATTTGGGTTTACTTCTAGAACTTAAAAGTAGAGGCCAATAGTTTTCAACTGTTATGTTACTTCTACTTCATAAAAATGTTTTTATTAACATTATGTATAGAGTCAAGAAATACTTTTCTGTAAATCGCTTTCAGAAAAATTAATTCAAGGGGGATAAATGCTATTTTCACTTCAAATGATATTGACCCTGATTCCATTAGCCCCACGCTCCATATTTTCTTGCAGTGCTGAGTCAAAGAAAGAAAATTTGTTTAGTTATTCATATCTTTACTGTCGTGCTGTGCCTGAGTATGGAAATAAAGGTGAAAGCTTTATCCAGTGAATTCTCCTCCTGCTAATTCACAATGGCAACATTCTGTTGACTCTCAGAAGGTCACCCAGCCCATACAAAAATTAGAGCAATAATGACAGCACCTTCCGAGTGTGGTATAGCAACTGCAGAGAGACTTTCATCTTCCATCTAAGCTTCCTAAATGGTTAGAGAATTCTTGAGTAACGCTCCACTGTAATGCTGTACCAAGTTCTATATCAAATGGAACAGCTGTAACATAAAGGATGTTTTACATATTCAGTATAGAAAGCAGAAAGACTTGGTCTTAACTTGAATCTTAAACTAAACTCTATTTCCCTTTCTGAAAATTAAAGACAACATATTGCTTCTTACTGTCCTTTTCTGCCGTTTAGCCCATTCCACGTTTCCCATGTACAGCCCATCCAGCTGAGCAATAACGTAGCCTGCATTTCTCCAGAAGGGGTCATCCTTGTTATTTTTAATCTGTTGCCTCGTCCACTCATCTTGTTTCCTATATAGGAACAAATCTGAGTTTAAGATATATATTTTATCAAAACTACTGAGATTTATACTTAAGGTTTGCTCTATTCTATGACTCAGTGGGACTTTCTTACAAATAAATATGTTTAGGATTATGTTGTCCTCAGGCTATTAAACAATTAAGTCACAGAACAAAGGACAAACTACATCAAGTCACCCTTCAACGTGCTGCTTTGATCATTTCAAACATCACAGATTTCAAACATCACTGATAATTTCGAACATCACAGATAACTCTGCTAAATATAATGATCGCTAAACTGCTGGAGACCCTGACTCGGCATCAAAACCAAAAAGGCTTGTGGCATTTTAGAAATGTAGTAAATCGATTATGTCATAGCCTTTCCTTGTATCACATGCTTTAGCTTCAGTTCTTGCAGAGTCATGTTAATTCTGTTTGTCTGCTCCTCATTTAGTTATGTATTGCTGGAGCAAGTGGAATTAGCTTAGTAAAGCATTCAATAACTGGGGATTGTTAAAGCCGTATTATGGTACTTGTTTATTGCTACTTATGAATAGAAACATTTTTGACAATAGAATACATACTGCATAAAATCTTTAACTTTTTGTTCAATGATGACATTCTTAATCATCTGAGGATAGAGATTTGCAAAATGGTCACTCATGTGCCTGAAAGAAATATGCAGGAAATATTTTAGTCCACTTGTTTTGCCTTCCCAATATGAATATACTGTATAATATACAAATTTGATGCATTTTATTACTTAACTTGTATCTTTAGTACAGCAACAGTTGTGACATTCTAATATAAAGAATAAGAAAGACTGCACATAATTTCATTCTGTATGTGAAATAACAATAAGCAGGCTTCCCACCCTACTCACAGTAACCCTAAGTAAAACTATATATGTCAAGTTATTTTTATAAGATTTTCTTAAATTAGCTTGAATCTTCTCTCATTTAGTGCTACAAGCAGCATGCTAAATCTGCCCAATAATCTTGGTTTGCCTCCTCAAAACTATAGGCAAAACAACAAACCATAGAGATAAAAAAATGAAGAATGAATTCAGAGAATAAAAATAATCTGGAAAGAACTCCATATGGATTTTCATAGTTTGCTCATAGCAAACCTTTTGTCTTCCAAAGGACTTACAGGAGTTTATATGTAGGTTTGCAGATTGAAAGTAGTTGTGTATTGTCAATAAAATAGTTAGTATTCTCTTTACAACACAGGTATACAATATAATTAAATTAAATGCAGATAATATAACTTTTTTCATTTGTGTTTGTTTCATATGCATTTCCCTCTCCCATGTTAATGTATTTTGCAGGGGAGTGGGGGGGGTGTAGAGAAGGATTTGGGGGCCAGCATGCAGCCCTGGGGTCAAAGTGCATCACTGACGTAAAAGTTAGATATCTGAAATAATAGATTTGTACAAAATTGTGGGAGTTGAAAGCCATATATCTTAAATATGCCATGGCTAGGAAACAGTGTAATAGACTGTTCTATGGATTCTAGACTGCAATGACATTTCAGTAGGAGACTATTTGTCACATCATTAGGTTATTTTTTAATTATTGTAATTTCAATAGGATTTTCTTGCATTATACTAGTATTACTGGAGATAAGAAAATGCACTCTCTCCTTTGAGTATGCACCTTTGACAAAAAGAGAAGCAAGCTTTGAATGACATATCACATGCAACCTGGAGTAGTGGCATGCAATACCAACATTATATTGCGACAATTTTGACTTTTAAAAAATGCTCTGAGAGTACTGTGATACTTCACGGTACCATTTCATTGAAAGAGCACTAACCTAGCCTTTCTAAAGAAGAGGAAAAGGTGCAAGCATCAGTATACAAGCAGTCTCTTTATATTTGTGAGAGGGAGAAAGAGAAGCTCAACATTTTGTAATGTGGAGATGATTTCAATATTGTCTAAGACCACTACATCTCCAGCTGAAACCTTTTTGTAACTTAAATAATTTATTTTTCTGATTATCAGTGTTCCCCTTAATTTATCACAAAACCTGCGCTAACCCAAAATAATGTCCTCCAATATGTCTATGGATATTCTCAATCATCCAGGTCAGGGTTGCTCCAATGGTGCTTTTTCCGAAAGGCAACTAGACTTTTTTGGTGTTTTCCTTTGAAAACATTTTGCTTCTCATCCAAGAAGCTTCTTCAATTCTAACATTATAACAGTTCTAACAATTACAATGGAAGCAGCTTCTTGAATGAGAAGCAAAATATTTTCAAAGGGAAAAAAGCCAAGAAAGTCCAGTTGCTTTTTGGAAAAAGCACTTCTAGGTGCCCTTCAAATTTTGGACCTCAAATTCCCAACCTGTAAATCTAGAATAACTTAAGTTTGGGAATGTTTAGTCAAGACATCACTTGCCTTAATGCCTTGTTAAGTTACAATTCACACGAGGAAGAGAAACACAATCAAATTTGCAAGATTCTGTTATGGTAGCTCAAAATGGATTTATGTCTCTATTTTGGAGGCAAGTTATTTTGGAACTTGTGAATACAGCTAAGTAAGTAACAAGGGAGTGTATTTTTTTCAATAATCCCAAAAGTTCAACCCTCATTTTAGATCATCAATTAAGCAATGTCAATTTAGTTTATCAAACTACTTACGAAGCAGTGAGGTAGCCTTCCAAAAAACCTGCAGCATACATGAGTATTTCATTGCTTATGGGCTGATTACCATAGCCTGCTTTGATCTCAAGAATCCCCCATCCAGTAGATTGTATAGTGTCATTGTAATAGCCATAAGCATCGCCATTCTTGTCTAATACATCCTTAATTTGGAAAGATTTTTCAGCTTCCAACCAATATACAGTAGCATAGTGGATATCTGTAAGGATACAAAGAAGATCATTAGAAAATCAGAATATAGTATTAAAAACTCCAATTCCTTGATTATGAAAAAATTATAAAGAGGATGATGGGTGGAAGATATACTTTTCTCAGTCATTGTTTGTAGTTAGAAATCTGTTTCCTTCCATGCAACATTCTAGTCCAGGGGTGTCAAACTCAATTTCATTGAGGGCTGCATCAGCATTGCGGTTGCCGTCAGGGGGCTGGGTGGGTGTGGCCAGGGTGGGTGCGGCCTACTGGGTGGGTGTGGATAGAGTGGGTGTGGCCAGCTCTACATCGTTCGCGTCAAGGGTGCCTGTGGGGGCCTGGGCAGGAGTGGGACAGATCTGACAGTCTCTGGCAGAAGGGGGTGGGACCAGGGCAAGTGCCAAGGCATGGTCCACTGGAGGAGCCTCACTGTTCCTCTCAGGCCATGCAGGGGGGGGGCTTATGGAGCTAAGACTGAAAGGCCACCACAAAATTGTACATTGGCTCCCAGCCGGCCTGGGACAGGGCCAAGGCAGAGGGGGCCGTTCTCTCACTGTTTCCAGGATGGCTTCGCGGGCCACATGAAACCACTTCGCGGGCCACATCCGGTCCTGGGCCTTGTGTTTGACATGTCTGTTCTAGTCGCTTGTCTTGGACTTGCAGTTTAACAGAGGATGGTTACATCCTTATTTGATCTTAAAATCACTCATATAAACAATACAGAATGCATTCCAGTCAGATGGAAAGTCACCATTATAGTTCGCTTACCTAAACAGATGAACCAAAAAACTATATACCAATACGTTTTATTGGAATCGTGGCTAAAAATTTTTTTTTTTCAAAGAAATTTTATTTATTTTTTCAATCATAAAAAACAATCATAAGTAAACACAATAGTGGCTAAATTTTTTGATAAGGTAGCAACCCTATTTCCAGTAATCAGTAATCTTTCACGAGAAGTTGGAATTGATTGATTGACCTTTTTTTCCCCAAAAAACCTTCCTTTGTTTCCTTGCACGTGGCGGTGGCGGATTGCGAAGGAAAAACGGCACAGGGCTGGAAGTCAGGTAAGAAAAGAAAGGCAATTTCTGGGGGGAACGAGGATTTCTTTCCTTACCTGCCCCACTTGTTCCAAGGTTGCTTTCCGCTCAGACGTGTTGCTCTTGCCAGTGGCCCGACCGCCCACTTCAGCGCCCTCTCTCCCCAAGCCTCTGGCATTCCAACTGCTGCTTTGGTCAGCCTGCTGGCCCCCACCTCAACACCTTGCCCACTGCCGCCCAGCACGGCCGCCCCAGGGGTGCAGGGGCTGGCCTGGCATGGGAAGGGCATGCGCCCCACAATCCCACCACCATGCAGGGTAAGGTTGCCGCACCCATCCCTGCCCAGATGCCTTCGCCTCCCCCAAGTGTTTTTTTACTAACCTGCCTTTCAGCTGCATTCCGTTCGCTTCTCACCCTTCGCCGCGTGTTTGTGGGACTATCGGTAAAAAAAAAAGTTCCCTCAGACTTTCTAACTTCTTGAGATCTCGCGAGAAGTTAAAAAGTCTGATGGAACTTGTTTTTTTACTGATAGTCCCACAAACATACGGCGAAGGCTAAGAAGTGAACGGAGAAATGGAATGCAGCTGAAAGGCAGGTTAGTAAAAAAAAAATGCTTGGGGAGGTGGGTGTGGGTGCGGCAACCTTATCCTGCGCGGGAATTGATGCAGGTTGCTCATGGATGGGATTGAAGGCCTAGGACTGGGGACAGGATGAACATGAGAGACAGAGCTCAGAGCAAGGGCCACTCCCTCTGGATCCTAGAGCACGGAGAGTGGAGAGAAGGTAGAGAAATTAAAAGACTGGAGATAAAAGATGAAAAATATAAACTACAAGCATTTGCAGACAACTTGGTTTTTATATTAGAAGAACTGCTTGAAACAAACATCAAGCTTATGGAGAAAATAGAAAAGGTTGGAGAAATAGCAGGGTAGAAAGTAAATAGAGAAAAGACTAAAGTTTTAACTAAAAATCTTACAGAAAAACAAAAAAATTAACTAGCAAAAAAACCCAAACCTCCAAATAGTTAAAAAAGTTAAATATTTGGGAATCCATTTAACAAGATATGCAACAATAAAAGAAAATAACTACATAAGATTATTAAAACAAATAAAATTAGATCTGGAAAAGTGGAAAAATCTACAACTTTCGATGCTGGGGAGAATAGCAACAGTGAAAATGAATATCTTACCAAAAATACTTTTTTTTATTTCAAACAATACCTATAAGATTGGGAAAAACCTTTTTTGATGAACTAAATACAATAATACTGAAATTTATTTGGAGGGGAAAAAAGCCAGAATTAGACTGAAAATGCTACAAGAAGCAAAAGAAAATGGAGGATTTGGACTGCCAGACTGGACATTATACTACCAAGCATCTATTTTAACTTGGCTTAAAGAATGGATAATGCTTAGAGACAAAGGATTGCTATACCTAGAGGGACATGACCTACAACTTGGATGGCATGCCTTTCTGTGGTATGGGAAGAATAAAATACATAGATATTTTCAAAATCATTATATAAGAAATGCACTTTTCTTAGAATGGGAAAAAATAAAAGCGAAAATTTATATTAAAATACCTGGATGGCTTTCAACAATGGAAGCGTTTGCTTACCCAAACTTGATTAATTACAAGAAAGTTGTGACCTATAAAGATATTCTGGACAATGAAGGGAAACTGAAATATAGACTAGATTTAGAAGAGCAGGGTATTGATTTATCATGGTGGTCATATTTGCAAATTCAAACAAGATGTGAAAAAAATGTTAAAACAACAGGATTTTACAAAGAACAGACAGAATTTGACCAGATACTGCTGAAAACAGATGAAAAGCTGATTAAAAAACTTTACAAACATTGTTAAGCTTAAAGATGGAAGAGGAACAAGTAAAAGAAACAATGATAATATGGGCAAAGAACTTTGGATATAATACAGGATTAGAAAATTGGCAAAACTTATGGGAAAGAAACTTTAGAATAATGAAAGCGGCATCCTATAAAGAAAACCTATACAAAATATTTTATAGATAGCAAAAATGTTTAAAAATATGTCTAGTAAGTGTTGGAAATGTAAACAAAAACCAGGTACTTACTATCATATCTGGTAAACATGCTCTAAAGCTAAAAGATTTTGGTCAAAAATACATATATGGTTAGAGAAAATGATTAAAAAACATATAGACTTTAAGCCAGAATTGTTTTTGTTAGGCATAATAGTAGGAAAATATGAGAAAGAATGTATATACTTAATTTTACATGTATTAACGGCAGCAAGAATAGTATTTACTCAATATTGGAAAAATGAAAATCTACCAACAGAGGAAGAATTAATTAAGAAAATTTTAATTTGTGCAGAAATGGACAGGTTGACATTGAAGATAAAAGAGAAAGAAGATTCAGTATACTTTAGAACATGGGACAATTTTTATCAATGGCTAGAAAAACGAGTTAGAGAGAAAGGAACATAATGTGTACTATGTAACATTAAATATGTATTAGTAAGAAGAAGACTATCTGGAGAAGAGAAGGTTTAAGAAATATATTATTAACTAACATATTGATTATGAAAATATAGAAACTAATTATTATTGATTGTTTTCTAAACACATGAATCCAGACAACATGCTGTTTGCTAAATACTAAAAAATGTTATTTTATAAAAATTTATATTTTTATATATTTTATATTTTATATATATTTTTTATATTTATTTATTCTTTCAAATAGAAGAACTAAATAATTTCACTTCCTCTATTATTATTGCAAAACCATTTTCAATCAGTACAAAACCACAGATAGAAAACATGAACAAATGAAACTACCAGTTTCATTTCTGCCACAAAATTAACAGCCAAAATACAAAAGACCAGAGATACTATTTTAATATGTACAGTTCTCTATTTTTTAAATACAGCTTTATATATTTTGTAAATTTCAAAAAAGTTTTCAAAATTTTTGAATCTCAGACACCCAAATAAGTATATCTAAAATGTAACATTGGCTCAAAGTTATTTTGCTTGCTATCTTTGTGTTTCATCATTGTTGCCTCTAACTGCCTTTGCTGAATTCAGTAAATCTAGGCAGTCAGGGATACCCAGCATATTTTGGACTCAAAATTTTCCATAGCTTCAGTGAACTTTATATTTCCTATACCCACTTGTGTTACAGTGTAGCACTATTTTTAGTCCTGTTAAATTGGTTTAAGATTGAAATAATCCCCTGGTGTTACAGGTATGGGAGCCATCGCCTTCATAACTATTTTGTGACTTCTTAAAGGCACCTTACTGATACTATATAAGTACAATGAATCTGGCGAATTTTCAGCTTTTTTTTCATTCTGCTTTCTGTCTTGTCTGTTGCAATTGTCCTCCATAATGTATTCCCTTTTGTGGGATTGCCACAAACCTCAGCAGCCCTAAGTTAGATAGTCCTTGATAACAAATGGAAAGATGGAGTTTCTCCAGTTAAGCTGCTTTTTAATATGCAGAAATTTAAAGAAGGATCCTCAAGACCACCAATTCCAGATAGGAACTGGTAATTGCCTCTCAGAGTTACTAGCTAAACAATTAAGAAACAAGCAGTTTTGAATTCTGGTGCTTGTCATGCAACTTCCAAAGACAGCACAGTTAGCAGACCTATTCAGATTTCTCCCAGGACGTTTTCCTGCTTAAACTAAGCCACAACAGGAATATGCCCTGGTAACTTTTCTGCTGTTTTTCATGATATTGCCTTCAACTTAATCCTCAAATACCTAAGCCAATTCAAAGTTTTCCTTAGCTGTTCTGATGTTAAAGTAATGCTTTCCCTTTAAGCAGGCCACAAGATGTAGTAATTTGGGAGTACAATCTGAACCATATTACCATTATGTTGTCGGTTGTCCTTAGTGAGCAGAATCTGAATTTTCCCTTTTCTCTAGCCCCATAGTTCTTAGTTTAATCCATTTCTCTCCCCAATCAGGTTCTGGACTGACCTATGTTTCGATCCAGAATCTTAATTTAGAGACCTGAATCAGCTGGAAGAGCAGCCAATAATTGGCAGAAAAGTCCTACATAGAGCAATGACTTAGTGAAGTTTTCAGAGTTTACAGTAGTGTAAGCATGTGTGTAGAACTGAAAATGACACTACTATTGCTGTATATTTCTATATATATGCCAGAGAATAATACTGCTACATGAGAATATGAAAGTGACAATATCTAGTAACTCATACATAAAATTCCTAGTTACTAGTGGCAAATTCAGGGGCTGCTATATATAAAAGATGTTCTTATAGTACTCCTATATAGTAAATATTTATTGTACATATTTATTGAAAACAAACTAAAAACCTCTGGGAATTCTCTGTCTTAGGAAGGAGCTAATGGCAAACCACCCCCAAAATCTTGTCAAGAAAACTGCAGGCTCTAGTCCCGGCAGTCACCAGGAATCAAAACTGATTCAAAGAAACACACATACAAAACTCCTTAACAATATATAATTTGGTTTATTTCACAGTGTTAAGTATTTATATGCATATTTAGCA
Source organism: Protobothrops mucrosquamatus (assembly GCF_001527695.2). NCBI lineage: Eukaryota > Metazoa > Chordata > Lepidosauria > Squamata > Viperidae > Protobothrops > Protobothrops mucrosquamatus. The sequence goes on along the minus strand of NW_015386385.1, from coordinate 119,686 downwards.
GCTTTCAAGCATTTAAACCATCTGACCTATTCTGCTGCACTTATTCTTTTGTAATGTCCACAAAATACTTTCACCAGAAAAGTCATCATAAATTTTTATTTGGGAAAAACTTCTAAGTTTTCCTTTTTCTAAAAAAAAATCAAAGAAAATGGCTGAATGATAGTGAACATTGATATTATTTAAATCCATCGTTTTAGAATAAGTATCTAGTTCTTGGTGAAAATGTTCAAGGCATTCAAACACTGCCCTTTAGATTTCTTCTGGCAGTGTAAGACCAACATGTTTGTAATTTCTCCTGGCATTCTTCTTCAACATTTTATTCTTTTTTTTTCAGCTAATCTCTATTTCCTGAGATTTTCTTGTTGCATAGTTAATTTCTCCACAATTTCTAAGTGCTAATCTTCAAGGAACAAATTTTAAGCCTTGGGCTCACATTGTACATTGTTCAAGACTGATCCCAGCTGTTTGCAAATATTGTATCTAATTAACGTTATCTAAAATTTCACATCAGGAACACAAAATAATTCAGGAAAGAAAAATCACATAGAGCAGGGAGCAAAGTCTAAGCCAGGGGTAGGCAAAACTGGCTCTTTTATGACTCGTGGACTTCAATTCCCAGAATTCCTGAGCTGGCTACCTACCCCTGATCTAAGCCGTTGACCCTCTTTTTGGGAGGGGGGGAGATCTCACAGCATTTCAAAGGTTGACATTAATGCTTCAGTGTTTATATTTACTACAGGCATAGTTTCAAAATGAGCAATCCATCTTGTCTGGGAAAGTCTTTTCACATTCAGCTACATTTTCCAATGATGAGGTGAAAGTGAAAAGAATGAATTGATTTTTCTCATAAGTTCCCAAAAAGTCACACACAAAGAAATGCTTCCAAAAGAGTGAATTCCACAAAAGTTTGCCAGCAGCAACAATGCACATCCAGCTCCATTGCTGTGCCTGCCCGGTGCCACTGACCACTATACAGCTGATTGGTGCAGCAGCTTTACCTCTTTGGCATCAGCCATGTGGTGCAAGAATAGTGACAGAGAGTGGGGCCATGAGACTCCTCACCTTCTATTGCCTACATGTAGGATGGACTAATCGCCAGTACTTTTTTTTAAAGTATTTTAATACAGGATTATTCATTTTAGTGCCCCTTTATGCAGTGTTAGAAAGCTGGGGTATTTTGAAGCTGCTTATAAATATTTTTAACAAATTAGGAGATATGGGGAATATACTCATACTCTCCTTTCTATATATCATTCATAATTCTTAAATCCATCTTTGCTGTCTTAAATTCATTATATTTTTCTCAGTAGACTTCATGTTGTACAGAGTTTCCTCACAAACCTAGGACAGTTATTGTTTTAATCAAAATGAAACCATACCAAGAAAATCAGCTTTTGCAATACTGTCTCAAATCCACAGACTATACTGTTTCTGATCCAAAAGACTAAGGGAATGTGTAGACATGGAGATTAAGTTTACACAAATGCAGTATGTGAGCCAGCAAAACATGCTGATTACATGGCATGGTTACATAGCATGGAAGCTAAGGTCAGCATCTTAACTTACAATTTGCATACTAAAGGCTTTAGTTCTTAATTTAAGACTAAAGTGTTTTCTGCATTGGACAGCCTTGTTATAACATTACTCCAACAAAATGTAATTAACATTGTGAAGATTAAGCAGCATATATTTTACAATCATATTGATATTATATTATGGAACTTACAGTGCTAAGCATTCATTGGTGGCAGATGAAAAGCAGATTCAGTACATTGCAGTAAGCAGTCTCTTTTCTTTCCTTACTGTAAGGGGTTGCTTTTTGTGTGTGTGCCTTTGACTCAGCTTTGACTTCTAGCAACTGCCTGGACAAGTCCCTGACATTTTCTTGACAAGATTTTTCGAAAGTGGTTTGCCATTGCCTCCTTCTTAGGACTGAGAGAGAGTGACTGACCCAAGATCATCCAGACTTTTAGTGCATAAGCTGAGACAAGAACTCAAAATCTCCAGCCAGATGCCTTGACCATTATATAAAAGTGGCTTTGGGTAAGGGGATCATACCCATATCTATTCTTTCCAATCTATCACTCAAAACATACCCAGAAAGTAACAATGTAATTTAAGAATGCTGAGATATGCAGTACAACTTATCATTTCTTGAAAATAAACTTGAGTAATTTAATCATTAAAATTTCAACTAACTTCAACTACTTTTGGTATTTGAAACAATGGGAAAATATGTGATTGAAAAGATTGAAATTTACATCACTGTATGTTATGATCTTAAGAAGAATTTTTATAAAGTTATGTATTGGTACACATCACCAGAAAAAATTGTCTAGAATGTATAAAGACATTACTAATTTATGTTGGAAAAGTGAAAAACCAGAAGAGATGTTTTACTACACTTGGTGGACTTGTAAAAATAACTCAAAAAGTTTGGATTCAAATACAAATACTAAGTCAATATCATCAAAATTATTATATGTGCAAAGATGGAAAGATTTGGTATTATTCACAATTGAGGAATAGTTGGTGAAGATTATAGAACTTGCAGAAATGGCCAAATTGACTTATTTGATTAGAGAAAAAAACAATATCTGTGTTTATTGCTAACTAGAAGTCCTTCATAGAGTTTTTGTGAGTAAGAGAAAAAATGAACTTATGATTTATGGTTTTGATGATGAGTCAGGATATTTTAGGGGAAAAAATAAGGTATTTTGCAACCAAGTAGTATAATTTATTTGTACTTATAACTGATGTGAAGAAACCCAGAAGTTACTTCTTTGCTTTTGCACTTTTAGCTCTTTTTGTGAGCTCTTTTTTCCTTTTTTCCTCTTTTTATATTAGTTTCTATTAGTTTTTTTATCTTCTTTCTTCAAAGTTTTAATAAAATTATATGGAAAAAAATAAATTTACCTACTTTTAAAATGATTTCTGATTATTTATTTATTTATTTATACCTAGAACTAAGGAGAAACTTCCTGACAGTTAGAACAATTAACCAGTGGAACAACCTGCCTCCAGAAGTGGTGAATGCTCCAACACTGGAGGCTTTTAAGAAGAGACTGGACAGCCATTTGTCCGAAATGGTATAGGGTTTCCTGCCTGAGCAGGGGGTTGGACTAGATGACCTCCAAGGTCCCTTCCAACTTTACTATTATTATTATTATTAGAGAAAGTGAGAATTTTGAATACTACATAAAAAAGGAAGAGATCACATACTTGATTATCATATAATTTTTGACACTCATTGATAAGACTATATTTTTCTAAACTATTTCAATTGAAGTGTTATCTGGTTTCAGGACTTTGAAACAAATCAGATGAAAATTGTAAATCAGCTGGTGACATGGTCAGGGAAAGGAGAAAAATCGTTACATTTAAACAGTTTTTAAAAAGATTCTGTAGATTGTAATTCATCCAAATAAGCAGCTGTCCCCCAACTCTTACAATCACTCTTAAGAAACAGGTTCATAATTTATAGATATTATTTAATCTACTGATATGACCAAATTATTTTAAAAAATAAGTATACAGTTTTTATAAGATTATTATGAGTTAGTGTTAAACCATTCTTGTCAATTGTTCTTGCATTCCCTATATCAGTGTTTCTCAGCTTTGGCAACTTTAATACTTCAATTCCCAGAATTCAGTTGGTCCACATATTTTAAAATTGCCAAGGTTGAAAAACACTGCCTTGGGTCCAAACCAGCCCAAATTCAAATAATTGATGTTTCTAATCTTAAAGATTCTTCACTCCATTAAGCCAGGATGCATGGAAGTCTGTATGTTTCTACCAATCGGTATCCTTAACAGAGGGCCTCCTTTGTCTTTTGGATCAACTTAATTGTAGGCGGCCTTCTTGGTAGCACCACTCCAGTTGCTCATCTTAGAGAATTCACTTGACACTTTCCTACTTAATCCTTCTAAGCCAGACCATGGTCTATCTAAGGATACTCCTTTACTTATAACCATATTTGAGCCTCAAATTTCCATTGCAAGGCAGTTATAGTGAGTTTTGCCCCACTTTATGACCCTTTTGGCCACGTTTGTTAAAAAAAATCACTGCAGTTGTTAAGTGAATCATGATGTCATTAAGTGAAACTGGCTTGCCCCATTGACTATGCTTGTCGGAAGCCGTCTGGAAAGCTTACAAATGGTGATCACATGGTCTTGGGACAGTTCAGCTGCCGTAAATACATGTTGGTTGCCAAGTGCCCAAATTTTTATCATGTGACCATGGGGATGGCTGCAATGGCCATATATGTGAAAAATGGTCATAAAGTCACTTTTTTTCAGTGCTGTTGTAGCTTTGAACGGTCCCTAAATGAATGATTATACAGTAAGTTGAAGACTACCAGTATTATTCTCATTTTTTCTGGAGTGCAGCTGAAAATATGATATTCCTTTTTTAAATATACATTAAATTATAATACTACACAGCCATCTGTCCCAGAAAATTTAAGAGAATATTACTGTATAATTAAGTTATAATATTACCTTACATGAATTGTGCTCCTCTTTTCAAAGGTTGGAAAGAAATAACTTATTTTACAGATTAAGTTAAATATACATAATTAAATACACAGAAAAACATAAGATAAGGTATTTATGAAATATGCCTTTCAGTTCAGAAAGTTTGGATACTTTCTCTTTTTAAGTCTCTTATTTCACAGATATCAAATTGTTATCTGTGTATTTTCTAGTTCTTATAGCCTGTCTTCCATTATCTTAATCAATAAACTGAGTACTTCAAATTTATTAGAACAGTTACACTGGAAATGGTTTTAAGACGACACTAAGAAAGCTAGTCATTCTGAATTGGCATTCACATTTATTTGTAAGTTATCATCTAGCGAAACATATCACAGCCATTATAAATAATCACAAATCAACCTCTATAAGTGCTATGTAGGAATTATGCTAGGAGAATATTTAAGCAGTGGAATGTATATGTGTGTGTGTGTGTGTGTGTGTGTGTGTCTACACCATGGACAGCCAGAGTGACTAACAGAGAGTGTTAAATCATCAAAAACCAGAAACACTACTGGAAGCTAAAATCATAAGACTACATCTGTTTTACTTTGGCCATGTTCTGCGTGCGAATTCATTGGAGAAGGCAATGATGCTAGGAATGGTTAGTGGACAAAGAAGGGCAAGCAAAGAACACGCTATAAATATATGCTCTAAAAAGTTTTATGTTACTTATGATCATCCTCATTTGTATGTTTTCCAAGCATATTAATAGCAAATCCTATGAATATAAGGAAGTAGATTCAATGCTGATTGGTCACAAGTAACTCCTTATGGATTATATCTGTATGATAAAAATACCTATTAAAACAGATACAATCAGTATACGAGTAAAGTAACTGACACTCAGGTACACCAATATAAATAAAATATACAGTAAATATAAATAAACTTAACCCTCAGAGTCAACACTTCATGGGCAGAGAAACTCTGTTCTAGTAGCCAATCTATCCAGCTACTGACTGCAGATGTGCTGGCTGAATATGCAAATCAAGTTACAAAATATTTTTCCATGGTAATTTTTCTATTATGTATTTTAGCACTCATTGGAATGGAAGTTTATACACTCTCTTAATCCATGGTGCCGACATATCTGTATATGCTAATTATAAATATTTCGAGCCTACAAAACACTTACTGTAAAACTCACTGAAACTGAAGTTTACATGATATATCACAAAACATCTTCTCTTCTAATATTGCAGTAATAATTCTTAGGATCCATAGGCTTTCCTTTTCTAATTGCAATTTTTTTTTTTTAAAAAAGAATAATATTCAAGAGGGCAACCAATCCTCCCTTGTGTTTACAAATTTAAATGTAGTTTTCAAAGTTTATTCGGAATCACACTACCTACTGTATACAAGTATCTTATCCCTTATATATTGTGAGCAATTTTTCGAATAATGGAACAGGAATATATTTGCCTCTTGAAAATAAACGAGGGATGGAAGACTTACTGAAAGTTGTCAAAAGTGCCCCACACTCTAAAATTTCTGCTTATTATTGATTTCAGTTCAGGATTTAATACTCGGAAACGTGGCTTTGTAATATATGCAGCAGAGAATTACCCCTCAAAAAAGGCGAATGTTGCTGCTTGTTGCTTTTATTCTTTTTACTCATTAGGCAAAAGTCGAATTCGAAACAGTTCCGTTCCATACTATCTATTCTGGTTGTTTTAAAAACACGTTTCTTTTTGAAATTTAGAATAGGAATTCTGGAGTTATTTGCGTCGTGCGCCATTTCCAAACGGAGGTCTTCTTGATGTCTTTTTAAAAAAAGGGCTCGCTTAAGCCAGAGGAGATCCGAGAGGAACCGACGGAGCCGTCCCTCTCCTCCTCGATGCGGACCAAAAGCGAGATTTCCCGGCTGCGCGGTAACGCGGGGATCGCCGAGCGCCCGGCGCACAGCTCTCTTGGCGGGACCACGCGGAGGGGGCGCGGGAAACGTCCTCCTCCCGGGAAGCCGCCTCTTCCCGCGGCTACCTCAGCCCCCCGATCCCCTTCCCGGGCCAGCGGCAAGTGGCCGGGAGAAGGGCTTTCTTTGCCTCCCCTGTCAAGCGGCTGACTCCTCACCTGCTCGAGTTTCTGCCACGGCCCAGAAAAGCAAAAGTCCGCCCCAGTACCAGCTCCGGCACCGCTGGCGGCGCTTGTCCGAGGAGGAGGGGGTGCCGAAGCGGATCATGCCGAGTCCTCCGAGATGGTCCGAGAGTGGGGCAAGATTATTCGCCTAGCTTATCCCCGGCCGCTGTCCTGGGTGGCACAACAGGTCCGCCCTCTCATAGGCGGGGTGGATTAGAAAGCGAAAAAGGTCTCCGCCCGGACGTCGAGCATTATTATTATTGTTGTTGTTGCGGTGGTTATAAGTGTCAGGAAGCAAAGGATAGTAAGACGTCTTGACTCACCTTTAATTTTCCCAGACTCTTAAGGCGAAGCCGTCAACCCGGAATGACCTTTCAACAAATCTTAGAGGTCAAGAAGCAACGGATGGAAACTAATCAAGGAGAGAAGCAACCTAGAGCTAAGATAAATTTCCTGACAGAACGATTAATCATCGGAACGACCTGCCTCCAGAAGTTGTGAATGCTCCAACACTGGAAATTTTTAAGAAGAGCTTGGACAACCATTTGTCTGAAATGGTATAGGTTTCCTGCCTAAGCAGGGGTTGGACTAGAAGACCTCCAAGGTCCCTTCCAATTATTCTATTCTATTCTATTCTATTCTATTCTATTCTATTCTATTCTATTCTAAACACCTGGCTGACCCTGCCTGTGGGATTTGGAAGGGAAGGAGCATCATGTCTGCTTGGTATTTCAGTGGCAGATTTTTGGGCACGGAACAGCATCCTTGTGCATACCTCAAAAGTTGAATTCAACAAGAAGTGTTGTAATCTGATATTGAAGTGTACACTTTTGACTGGAGTCTCAGCATAGTACAGTTATATCTTGAGGGTTACGTAGATTTTAATGGATGCTAACCAACTGGTGTTTTCCATTTTCTCCTAAGTTTTTCTTCATGGATATGTTTGAACAAACCAAACATGAAATATGTGAAACATAGAAACATTGAAAGCTGACAGCAAAAAAAAAAAAAAAGCCCTAGTAGCCCATCAAATCTGCCCTTTGCGCTTTTTTTTTGTTTTCTTTTTAATTAATTTATTATTTTTTGAATTACAATGTGTTCATTGCACAATCAGCCAGGTATTCAGACTGGATTTGGCATTTTTATCCACCTAAGAATCCTTTCCAAGGACCTGGGGTAGACAGATGTGAATGTTTGATGAGGTTAAAGGTATTGTCGCAGTATGTAAGCTGTTTTAAGTAAAGCTGCCTTTTGCAATTTATTATTATATTTTTTATTTTGGTTGAATGATGGACATGTGTTTATCTCAAGCATGTTTAAACCATTTACTGATGATGTGCCTTTCAGTATTAAAGACAGCTTACAGAAACAAAGTATACAAAGTACAAAGTGTGAAAAGGAAAAGCAATTTCCAGGTGTGATAAAGAATGAGTAAAAAACCCTGCAATTAAATTAGTTACTGCTTGTTTGATAAAAGCAAAAGCTTGGCTTGAAAGCATTTGTAGATCAATCATTTTTTCTGAGCAAAATTCCTATAATTATGATAGATCTTCCTACTACAATTTTACCGTACTTTTTTGGGGCAAATCTGATGTTTTTCAAAACAAACATTGTGGGCCAGCTTCCTAAATTGATATAGCTGAGACTGAGCTCCCTTTCTATTTTTACAGTTTTGATTATTTTAAAGCCATTCCAGTTCTAAAAGTAGGATTTTTAAACTGAATCTAAGAAGAATTCACTTTTTGTACTCCTCAGTTTACAACCACAACTGAATCCAAAAATTCTGTTGTTAAGTGAAACCATTATGAATTTTGCCCCATTTTACGACCTTTCTTGGCTATGGTTAAGTGAATCACTGCAGTTGATAAGTTAGTAATATGGTTATTATTAAACTGGCTTCCCCACTGACTTTGCTTGTCAGAAGGTTGCCAAAGGTGATCACGTGATCCTGGGCACTGCAACTGTCATAAATACAGTATGAACCAGTTGCCAACTATCCGAATTTTAATTACATGACCATGGAGATGCTGCAGTGGACTTAAGTGTGAAAAATAGTCACAAGTCCCCTTTTTCGGTGCCATTTATAACTTCGAACAGTCACTAAATGTACTGTTGTAAGTTGAGGACTACCTGTACTATAGCTAATGCAAATGGAGTGCCTGTGGAGTGTGATTTCTGATGTGGCCTACTTTGAATGGCTGTCACCAATTTTGAAAGCCTAATAGCATGTTCCCTTCCATCTCTCTTACACTGAAAAGAGTCAAGACGGAATTTAAATTACTTTCTCATCCTATTGTTTTTCCCATGTCAAGTCAGCGTTTTGCTAACATACTTCACATATCTTTTCCAAAATCATATCTGCAGTTCTCTGTATAAGCCTATTGATTGAATTATCTGAATTACTCAGTTTTAAATATCTGAATAACAAGAGTTGGCATTTTCTCAAGAGTTTTGTTATATAAAAAGTATCATTCTGTAAAATTTCCATCATTAACTTAGGCCGATCCAAAAAAGTCAAGCAGTTCTATCGTTTTTTGAAAGGCAAGGTCAAGTTACTTCTTTATGATCTAAAGATTACCTTAAATTTTTTTTTTTTTTTTTT
>NW_015386385.1:92606-107764 GCF_001527695.2 Protobothrops mucrosquamatus | reverse complement strand
CCCCTAAAAATTTATTAAAACACCCCTTTAAAAAGAACCTTAATTTGGCCGATTTCAATACTTTTTGATTTGTACCCGCAGCATGCCACCTCTCGGGGTTCCAAACCCCATCCTCAAGGTGGGCCCTAGTGATCTTAATGGGCCAGGCCTGCGCGAGGGGTGAGTCGCGCAGGGCCAGTAGGACCGTCCTCGAATACATGTTTGTCTCTTTAACAGTCTCCTATGTGATCTTAGTCATGAACAAAGGAACCACAAGAAACTGTTGCCAAGGGCGGGAAGATACACATTCCATTGTACACCAACAAACTAAGGATGTCATTTTATTTTTCTCTGCTAACCACACCTGCGAGTAAATCAGTAATAACTAACTTTCACTATGGCTTATCTGTTTGTTTTATCAGTGACATCATCAAAGTAAACAAACCTTCCATGGATGCAGACTCTACCAGGTCATGATCCTAACCCCTAACCCCTCCCCACTCCCTACCTGATGCTGGATTCAGAAGCTCATGACCCTTATAGGATGTGACATGTTGAACCTAATTCCATCAAGAAAAAAGTGACAGTCAACCCTAAACTGTGTGATTACCCAGCCTTCATCCTACATGGATTTGAACCAAAATTAAGTAAAGTGAATAATTAACAGAACCCCAAGCTGCGGTGTATTTGGGAAGGAAATCCTATTTATGTATTGATAAAAAAATCATAATAGTTTTCTCTCACTTTTTCCTTTTTTGTGGTCTTCCCTTTGCATTTAAACTATTCTTTCAGATTCTAAAGTTTATTTTTCTTTCCCTGCTATATTATTTGATAACTTGAGCAAAAATATATAGTAAAATATGTTTTATAGTGGCACTATCTAATTAAGATAAGTAATAAAGTACGTCCATATTCTGGTATATGTACAGTATTTGGCTTCAGCTAACACTGAATATGGCAATACTTAGTGGATTTCACAATTATTTCCAGGTGGGATGAAAGCAGTCATTTTATTTTATTTACTTTACATAGGATAATATAATTATTTGATATAATATAAAAATAAATGGTAGTTTCATGAGGCAGCTTTTTATTACTAACTTCCCATCCTCAAAACAGCAGGATATCCTTCCTAAAAAGAAAGAAAATGAACAAAACATCCATAAAACATGAATTTGAGTTTTTAAAAATGAAGACAGTCATAATACTGCTATGAAAATAAAATCATAACCCTAACACATGATACCCAGATTACTAGCTGTGTTGCTAGTGAAGACCCCAAAATGGGCAGCTTTTTATTTGCAGTATTTTGAATCTTGTTTTCTTGCCACTCAAATGATCCTCCAGAGTACAATTACTCTCAATTGTATATAAGTAATAAGTAATCTCAATGTTATAAAGTACAAAATAAAATCATGTATGACACAACTATATAGGACAGCAACAAAATGCCAACATCCACATAAATGTCTGCCTATGCATATATCTCAACTGTGTGGGTGCCGGTGTGGAGAAACATATATATTCATATTTCATCTGTAACATGGTAAGAGCTAGTGCTACAAGGTACTCTTATTCAAAAGTTTTATTGTATTTTTACATGGACTGGTTACACTTCTAAACATTATATAAAAAATAAGTCATGAAAAATCAATGCCTTAACAGATTTTAAATGGCAGATAAAATTCTTCCTATTTAACTATAAACAACATACTGAGTCTTAAAGATGTTACTAGTTGACAGTCTCTTACTTTATTTCCTGTGAATCCAAAAAGCAGTGTATTATTAAAGGCTCTAATAAGTCAGCAGAAGCAGCTTGCGTTAGATTATTTGCATGTTGGAAATGCAGCAAAGGAAATCTTTTCATAGTTTATTAATTATTTATATAATGATATACAAGTACAGAAGATATTATAGAGAGCCATGTTAGTCTATGGTAGGCAAACATTATTGCAAACTAACACATTCTATTAAAATAAGCTGTAGTGATGAAAACTTGTATGTCTTTTAATAAAGCTTGCTAGTTTGAAAAGGTGCCATCAGACTCTTAACGATACTTAAAGGAATGAGCAACATTCTGTTTTTAACTAATTTTGCTCTCCTCAATCTTGTAAATGGGTGGCGATGGTGGGAATCTAAAATAATTTTATTCCTAACTTGTTCCTATCAAGTTTTACAAATAAGTGGCAGAGTGTTCTGTAGTAGCCAACTGCAGATATTCCAGGCTGCCGTTGCAGTAATTAGTCGTGCATGAAATCTTTTGCGTCTGGCAATCTTCCGTTGGTCTTCTTTGCAATGAGTCCTTTATCATCTCAGCAAAGTCAGCCTGCAAACGCTGCTGATTCTCCCTGGAAATAGCAGTAAATACATTTAATTATCCATTTCTATCCATCAATAATTCTATTCCTATAAATGTTTAAAAGCTGGAGAATAGAGGGAGATCATACAGCAGTGGCAACACCTAGTTGATCTTAATCTTAGCAGGCTGAGGCCTGGATGGCACCTGGATGACAAAGCACCAGAATATCCCAGGACTACAGTATAGAAATGGTGAGGAAATTGAGAAATAAAACCAAACAGTAACAGAAAACAGTGGCAAGGCACTCTCCTGAATACAACATGAATGTGTACTCATACACATCAAGCTTATCTGGAGTGAAAATGTACCTTTTTATGTGTGTCTATATCTTGCAGGAGTGGCCAAGGCATGCCATCAAAGTTAATTTGGGAATACATAAACCTGTCCTCCAAAAGCACCCCACCCTCAGAAAACAACAAACAGAAAGAACATATACTCCAAAAGATGATCTCCCTATCAAAAGGAAAACAAGAACTATTAGTCAACAATGCAAAAGGCTACCCTGATTTGAATACTGGTATGAATATTCTATTTTTTAAAACAAAAAACCTCTTACGTAGAAGGAGGCGATGGAAGATTATATTGCTGATCCTTCACACCTGTCAGCCAATAAGTAATCTCAGTTCCTTTGCCCTAATATATGAAATGATAGGATTATAATTAATTAACTATTATAATTATTGTTATTACTATATATTGCATTACCTTTTTTTTAAAAAAAGTAAACTATTTAAGCCCATTGAAAGTACAAATACATAAAATAACATATTATGTTGTGATTAACTCAACCCCAGGATTTGCTATCATGACAATTAAAAGAAGGAGAAGAAAGAAAAGGCCTTGGACAACATGTTATTTTATAAACTAATTCCAAAACTCTTCACCATAAAGGCAATGGGACTATTTTTTCCCTGAGGAAGAAAAAGATGTTTCATTTCTCATGCAAGAAGCTTCATCGATTCTGACAGGATGGTGGGGGTGATGGAAAGATTAGTTCTGACAGGATGAGGTTGTTTCTAGCAATTCTAGGTTGCTTTTCTCCTTGGTTAGTTTCCATCCTTTGCTTCTCGTCCTGCCTTCAGGCGCTTTGGAGAATAGCTTGACTCCCTCTTCTTTGTAGCAACCCCTGAGATATTGGAACACTGCTATCATGTCACCCCTCGTCCTTCTCTTCATTAGACTAGACATACCCAATTCCAGCAACCATTCTTTATATGTTTTATCCTCCAGTCCCCTGATCATCTTTGTTCTTCTTCTCTGCACTCTTTCTAGAGTCTCAGCATCTTTTTTACATCATGACAACCAAAACTGAATGCAGTATTCAAAATAATTGGGTAATTGGAACCAGCAACTACGTCACCAAAGGACATGATTGTAAGGCACCATACTGAGTTATTGCAGTTGTAAGGCAACTTGCCAACTTACAATGAATGTTCCAGGAGTATCAGTTGCCATAGTTAGGTGAATCCCATGTGATTGCAGCATCCCACAGTCACATGATCACCATTTGTGACCTCTGGCTGGCCTCCCCATTGATTTTCCTTGTCAGAAGATGGCAGTGAAGGCCACAAAAGTGATCATGTGATCACAGAATGCTGCAGTGTTGTATTTGTGATCTGATCATTGACAACCCAAACTACAGAGACTCTGCAATGGCTACAGTTATGAGGATCTGTCATAAGTACCACTGTTGTACTTTCAAATGGACACTGAATGAATGGATGTTGAGTAAAGCCTACCTTTAAGTAGTCTTGACATAACTGAGTTGTAAGTAATATTTTAAAAGCTAATAGCTCTTTAAAATGTTTGCTGTAAATAGATTTTTAAAATTATGAATATGTGGGTATATCTTACCTTCAAATATGTTTCTCCTCGTTCTTCATATTGGAACTGACAGTCTGTCCTCTTCAGAATATCAATAGTGGAACCACTTACATGAATCCGTAGAGCTAAAAGTAAGCATATAAAAATATACAAAATAGTTTTTTATTGCCTTTAGTTTATATAGTTGATAATTTAATTTATATAGATAATTTATTAATTTTTAATTCTTCATGGGTGAAAACAATAAAATTCAGTTATCTGAAAAACACCCTGCAACAAAATTAACCATATCTTAATCCTGTAATGAGAGCAGATACAATTATACAGATATTGCTGAAACTGGATGGGATGGAACTCATGATTGGAGCATACTGCTAGAAGGATATAAATTGTTCAAAAGACACAGACTCAACAAAAGAGGAGGAGGAGTTGCAATGTATACAAAGAACTACTATATCTCTACAGAAATACACAATATTAAGGATGAAAGCCACCTTGAAAGTATAACTTTCAAGTTATAATGAATATTGAGGGGGGATGACATTGCTACAGGTGTGTACTACCGGCTACCCTACCAAGCTGAGGAAATATGAAAGCCACATTTGAACTTCCTTTCCATCAACTCGAACAGATTCCTGACATGCCTAGCTGACAACTTTATCTCCCAAAAAGTGGAGGAAAGAACTAGAGGGTCAGCTATACTGGACTTCATTCTTATTAACAGAGACCAAATGGCTGAGGGAGTGGAAGTTGTAAGAACTTTGGGGAGAGTGACCATGTCATACTAAAATTCACCATAATGCAGGCCCAGGTAATTGATCAATGTCAGACTGGTGATTTAGACTTTAAGAGAGCTGACTTCAACAAACTAGGAGAGAAAATAGAAAGGATTCCATGGATGGAAATCCTAGAGGGAAAAACAGTACAATATCTTTGGGATACTCTGAAAAACAAGATAATAAAGACAAAAACAAAAACAATATCACAAAGAAAGAAAAACAAGAGACTCTAGACAAGCACGGTTGCACAAAGAGCTTTCTGACAAACTGAAGGATAAAAAGGATAAGTATAAAAAATGGAAAGAGTGGCATATAACAAGAGGAGAATACCAGCAAATAGTCCAAAACTGCAAAGACAGAGTCAGGAAGGCTAAGGCTTGGAATGAACTAAGACTAATAACAAATGCCAAAAATAACAAAAAAAAAAAGTTTATTTCAATATATCAAGGAAATAGACAGTTCACTAATGGGAGAAAATGGCAAGAAGGTGATGGGCAGCAGAGAGAAAGTAAAACTGCTTAATTCTCTGCAAAAGGGAAAAAATATCAAAAGCAGCACTGTGTGAGACAGAATAGGAATGCAGATCAAATTAGGTAAGGAATTGATAAGACACCTATCTGCTTTGGATGAATTCAAATCTCAAGGACCAGATGGCTTAAATCCCAGGATACTAAAGGAGCTGGCAGATGTGATCTTGGAATCACTGAATGAAATCTTTCAGAGATCCTGGAGCATAGGAGAACTGCCAGAGGAAAAGAGCTGGAAAAGAGTTGATGTGGTTCCAATCTTCAAAAAAGCCACAAAAAAAAAATGGATCCAGAAAACTACAGAATAATTAGCTTGACATCAATACCTGGGAAAATCCTGGAAACGATAATCAAGCAACGGATTTGTGAGCATCTAGAAATGAAGAAGATGATTACTGGAAGCCATGAACTTGTTAAAAACAGATCATGTCAGACAGCCTTTATTGCCTTCTTTGATAAAGTGAGTGAATTAGTGGGTCAGGGAAATGATGTGGATATAGTATACTTAAGCTTCAGTAAGACATTTGACAAAATAGACCACAGTCTACTTCTTGGTAATATAGAACAATGTGGAGGAAATAGTACCACTACTAGATGGATTTGCAGTTGGCTGACCAAATGCACTCAGCGTGTAGTCCTCAATGGAGCTATACCTATGTGAAGCATGCAGTGGGATACCTCAAGTTTATGTTTTGGGTCTGGTGGTCTTCAACATCTTCATAAATAATCTGGATGAGGGGATGGAATGGAAACTCATCAAATCAGATGATACCAAGCTGTGCGAGGCATTGCCAATACTTTGGAAGATAGACTCAAGAGTCAGAAAGATCTTGGCAGATTTGAGCATTGAGCCCTATCCAACAAAATGTAGATCACTGGTGAGAAAAGTAAGTCCTACACTTAGAAAGAAAAACCAAATGCTAGATATAGAATAGGAGGTACCTGGCTCAACAGTAGTAATTGTGAGATGGATTTAGGTGTCCTGGTGGATCACCACTTAAGTATGAGTCAGCAGTGTGCTGCAACTGCCCAAAAAGCCAACGCAGTCTTAGGTTGCATCAACACAGGGACAGCATCAAGACAATGAAAAGTGATAGTACTGCTTTACACAACGCTGGTGAGACCACACTTGGAATAAACATCCATTGTTGGTCACATTTTAAAAAAAAGCTGAGGCCCTAGCAGGAGTGCAGAGAAGAGCAACAAGAGCAACAGAGATAAGGGGTCTTGAGGCCAAATCAAGCAAATGAATAACTAAGGGAACGAGGTATGTTAGCTTAATGAAAAGAAGGCTCAAGGGAGACATAATAGCAGTCTTTTGATACTTGAAGGGATATCACAGGAAAGAAAGCATCAATTTATTCTCCAAAGCACCTAAGGGAAGGACAAGAAGCAATGGGTGGAAGCTCATCAAAAGCAGATTCAACCTGGAAATGAGGAGGAATTTCCTGACAGAACAATTAATCAATGAAAGAGCTTGCCTCCTGGAGTTGTGGGTGCTCCATCACTAGAGGTTTTCAAAAAAAGATTGGACAACCATTTCTTCGGAATGATATAGGGATTCATATATGGGCATGGGTTGGACTAGAAGACCTCCAAAGTCCCATCCAGACCTATGATTCTATAAAAATACATCCTGTTAAATAGGCAGGCCATCATGGTACTTATTAACATTTTTTCAGTCTTTCAAAAAGTTAATATACTGCAGGGTCCACATCCCTTGGGAGGCATATTGAGAAGATACTCTTCTAGGTCCCCATTCCTAGAAGTATCACTTCATATAAGATAGTGACCCCCAGCTTCCCATCTCAGGAAGATCATAAGAACAAGTCAAATATAACCAGAAGAGACAATTCTGGAATTACCTGGAGCTGCGCTGTGGAAGGCTTCATGTGTTAATACTAGCATTTTGAACTGGACCCAGAGAACAATTAGTTTGAAACTAAAACATAAATAGTTAGCTTCTAGGCCATTGCTTTTGGAATCAACTATATGGTGTAGCTTCTGGGTTATCTTCTTCAACGGGCACCTGATGCAGAGTATGTTGCAATAGTCTTATCATGGGTGATAAAGTTATGTGTCACAATCAGGGATCTCTGATCCAGAAAGCCCACCAAATGCCAGGAGCTGGGCAAAGGCTCCCCATGCTCTTCAAATAGGAACTATGAGTCTAGAATGTCCCCCACATTGTCAAATGTCTCCTTCAGGATCAGCAGAACCATCTAGAACCAAAATCAAAGCCAGAATTTGATCGATTATCAACTAAAAGCACAGAGCTCTCAGTCCTCAGCCATCAGAAGTAGTCCAGAAGGATACCATGATTGAAGATATTAAATACTACCAATATATCTACAGTACTAGGATCAGGAAGGGCATACTTCCTACATCCAAGATCTGCTGACAGAGATCACCACAGTAACCAGTACTGTATTAGTCCTATAATCCTAAGTGGAAGAGTCAAGCACATGGTTGCCACTAAAAGGCCATGAAATCTTAAGCCCCATCCAACACCACATTGAAGGACTCCAGCATCAGTCTAGATATAAGATCCAGTGAATTGATAACAGATAATTCTTCTTCTTATGACTTTAATCTGAACATCAATAGCTAGAAGGAAATCTAACTGTATTATGAGAGGATGATCAGCAATTGCACAAAAATTGGAGGAAAGGATCTAAATATGGATGTCTTCTGAGAAAAATGCCATAGGTGGTCCAATTATTTATTTACTACATTTATATTGTAAATTTCTTTCAAGGAGGTAAGAAGCTGAATATGTTGCAGTGCCTTGTAATTTAGCTTCACAAAAATTATGCACTTATCTATGAGATAATGATTGGCCCCAGATTCTAGCAAGTCATTATCATATCTTGATAAAATGTTTCTTTTGAAATATGGAATTCTGAATTTGACTGTATAAAATATTGCATAGTTAGAAACTCTCTTCTTACGTAAACCTGTAGACTCCATTCTTGAAGCTGTGTTCACCGTGTCTCCAAACAAGCAGTAACGAGGCATTTTAATCCCAACCACACCAGCTGCACAAGGACCTGAACACAAAACAGAAATTGTCTGAAAAGTTGTCCATATTGTCTCACTATTTACAATTAATCTCACTATTTACAATCTCTCAATCATGTGTATCAATATTTGTAACTCATGACTGTGCTAACCTTAACTCTTACACCCATAGTTAATACTGTTTCTCATGAGGCAGAATATAAAAAGTTATGCCATAATCAATTAGCAATCATATGAGTAGAGTGAACTGTATTATTTATTATGTCACAATCAAGTTATTATTACTTAAGATACCATTAATTATTTGTTATTTTTCATAACATATTTTCATGAAAAGATACGGCAAAGTAATGAATGTACCAGGGTTGATTTGATCAGTTGTGATTATGAACTGGGATCCCTGGTAAAGAAATACTTTCTCTTCCTGCATATTTAGATGGTGCAACTGGAAAAATGTTAAAATAATATAAGTTGCTGATGAAGTGACTATGCAATATTTTTAAGGTGTGATAATTGCATCGCTGCCTGATAATTGGAAGAATGTTGTCACTGTTCCCTCATATAAAGGAAAAGGCAACAAGAGTGAATGAAAATATCAAGTGGACTGATTTGATAAATGTGCTTGGGAAGATACTCAGCAGAATGCTGATTGAAATATCCTGGCACTGAGCAAAATTTGACAAATGCCTTATTTCCATTGTTTGTTTATTTATTTTTTTAGTAGATCATTAGGAATTGTTTGAATGTGAAAATTTATTTGTGTTGTGTACACAAATGTGGATGTGGCTTTGTTCATGGATGGTATCATGCTGTTGACTGAGAATATAAGTGATTTGTAGTTATTGTTAGAGATTGTATAATACAATGAGGACCCAGATTGTTGGGGGCAATATGCTGACTGTGTAAATCGCTTAGAGAGAACTGTAAAGCGCCATGAAGCAGTATATAAGTCTAAGAGCTATTGCTATATCGGACTGAAAAATATTGCACTGAAATCCAAGATAGATTTGGTCAAACATTGTAAAACAAGTATCTGAAGGAAGAATGGATGGGATGAGAATAAGGAGAAGATGTAGAATTTACTGCTGGATGGAACTGATTAAATTCTGAAAAACAGAGAGGTCAGAAGTATGCCGAACAAAAGACAACACATGAATTTGGGAATGGATATGGTGAAAAAAGGATGGTTTGCAACACTGTAACACATGGAGAGATACAGTAAATGCTGCTAAGAGTTGATATAAACTATATTTAGTTTCCTTTTCTTTTCTCATATTTCCTGTTTTCAATTTCTTTCCATTACTAATTCTTACTCCTCATCTGCACTTTGCATAATTGCTTCTCTCAAATGGGAATAGCATGATAGCTAAATATCAATATGTGTTTAATATTTTCTATTGAAATAGTAAAAAAATGTATTGTTCAGTAATTTACTTGCAGCCTTTAATGCACTTAGTTCAAGTACTACTTCACAGTCCACAGCCTATGACACAATCTGGAAGGAAGATTTATTACACAAACTACAACTGATCATCCCATGTCAAAAGACTACCCACCTTATTAATAATATGTTGAGTGACAAGACTTTTCAAATAATAATGGGAGGACAAAAAAGCAAAATGCTGTTCCAAATCTAAAATCCTCTTATTTCTGAATTCCAGGCAGAATTCTTTTCCTCTCAATTCCAGTTATGACAAATTGTCTAAGTCCTTTACCATCTCTCTATTATTTCATTTTACTTTATTAGTAATTTGTTTTAGTTCTCCTGTGGGTTGTCCTCAATTTCAATTTGGTTTTTTCTTCTTTTTTTCATTTCCTCTTTACAAATCTTTCTTCAACTCTCTCTTCAAATGCAGCCACTTTAAACAGATTTGACAGAGTTGGATACTTTTTCCCCATCTTTTCAAACGTTTTTTTGTAATATTCCCAAAATAATAGTTTTTTAATTGGTTATTTTACCAATCATCTCTTCCCCTCATGACACTCTGCTGCTTTTGTGGTGATCACCATTTTTTTTTATTTGTAATCCAAAAGTAATAGTGAGTCAGATGAGTTCCAGAAAATCCTGAAGACACTAAAAAAAAAGGTTATTTAATCTTTAACAAAAAAAAATTGGAATGAGGTGAAGATGGTACACAGACAGAGCAAAGTATATAGGATTACTACATGATTTACAAAATTAAGAAATATATTAAGGGATATTCTTGTGTACTTTTTCAGGAAGAAGACTAGAGACCAGGTTTTGGGGCAGCATTCCAGGACCAGACTGAAGATTAATAATGTAGATGCAATTGTACTTAAAGAAATTCTGATAAGATAATGAACAAGAAAAAAGAGGGGGTTTTCCTGAAAAGTTCAAACAGAAAAAGATACTGTTTTGATTGGACCAAGTGTTGTTACTTCCAAACAACAGAAGTTCAGACTGAATTCAGTGCAAAAAGCAAGAGAATTTCTAGAAAAAATTAAAGGGGAAAAGGAAGAAATGCAAATAGAGGTCATTAAAAGGATTAAACAACAACTACAGAATAGTGCAGAAGAGGCTCCCATCTTAAGTACTACAAATATTGACTTTTCTAAATTCTTGGCATAAATATAAATGTCAGATGTCTAACACAGAATATAAATGGAGCAAATGCTCCTCAAAAAAAGAACATTGTTCATTATTTGAAAAAATAAAACTAGATATATTCTGCTTATAAAAACACTTATCAGATAAAAGGATAAAAATATTTGATTTATATAGTTGTAGAGTGTATTTCAATGGAATTGTTTTGTATATAAATCCACAATTACAATCAGAGTTAATATTAGCTGATGATTGTGGTAGATATGAGGGCATGGAAATTAATCTAAACCAGCTGTTCTTGACAGTTCTATTCAACCTTTATTGTTCTTGATGAGAAAGACAAGATATGAATAAAACTTGCTTTAGACGCTACTCTCTTGCCCCCCATTTTTTCTTCTTAAGAAGCAAGAAATTTAGAGAGGAGGGTCTGTGGTGGCTTAATACCAAGTGTATGCCCAACAGATTTTCCTGATATCCTGTCCCATACCACAAGGTGCTCCCAGATACTAACCTCTAACGATTTAGAAAGAAAAGGTTGATTTAAAAGAAAAACTCATGAGAAGCTTTCCTTGTACCAGGCAAATTGCAAATGCTGATTGAACTGCTATTGAACTGGGCCTGCTGCTTAGTTTCAGCTTTTATTTAGATTTCATTTGTACAATGTCCCCCAGTTGTCCCAAATATGCATGTCTTCTAAAAGAAATTTCTATTAGTTTATTGATACAAAAAAGAAGAAAGGGTTTTGTAGACTAAGATCCAGTTCTTCAAATACAGGATATACAATTTTAAAGTGACAATTATACATGAGGATGCAGATGAAAAACAATGAAATCAGAGAGGAATTAGTTTCAAAAAGAATACCAAGTAATAACTACATTAAAATGTAACTCATTAATAATGCTCTCTTCAGGCTTCCTGAAAAGGGCAGTTTTCATCAACACTACAGAAATTCTGAATTTTCTATACAAGTGTATACAAAATTCAAATTACAAAGAAGTATTGATCAATAATATTAGAAAGCTATTTATGCTTGATATTATCTTTATAGTATTCACTATATTCTTTTTTGAACAATTGGTCACCACTGATAATTTTCTTAAAGGTAATATTTGAAATCCTAAGAAATATATAATACCTTTTCTATTATTGCTTTAGGAAAATTTAAACATGATATTAAAAATCATTGGTTGATTTGTTTGTTTTGATCAAATGTTTGATAAAATCTTCTGTACCAGAATGAATTCCTATTCGAATCCATATAGGAAGGCCAGGAAGATGTTGTAACTCAAACGACCCCATGAAACTGAGTATATCCAGGGCCATCATGGAAATATCCACTGCGTGACAGTTACCATTTCTGTTTGGTAAACCACTTACTACCATATATGCATCTCCAATGGTCTCCACCTGTTGAAACATGACAAAAAGTCATACATTTGCTTAGGGAAAAAGTATACTCAACAACCTTCAATTAACAAAATAAGTCTCTGATTAGAACTGCAGGTCCACTCAGTATAACAGAGCCTTCCCATCTTGGTGTCCCCTCCAGATAAGTAGACTCAGCAATTCAGACCACTGCAATTCCGATTGTGCTCAACCAGCATATATATCAAATATACCAACTGGGAGCAGGAATCTAACACTTTTAGAGGACTCCAGGTTGAAGAAACTTGTTACAGTGAAATTTCATGAAAGTATTTTCTTTGTCTGAAATGAGGAATGTAAGGATTTTTAAATCTTAAGAAAAGTTTATTATTTTTATTATTTTGGAAAAAACATTTTAATTGAGAAGGCCTCAGACAAAAATAATTCTTGCCTTTTTTTTAGTGCATTGCTGCCCCAACTACCTTTGTTTCAGCTTAAGGTAATCTTTTATATTTTTTTCTCAAATCAGATCACCTTGTAAACATCATGATGATCAAGAATGTGGTCAAAGTTCTTGTAGATGTCATTCAGCATGTCTACCACTTCCATAGGAGTGCTGTATTTACATATGGTTGTGAAACCCACAATGTCACTGAAGTAGATGGTGACTTCTTCAAACAATTCTGGCTCTACACCTCCAGTCTCCTTCAAAGATTTTACCACAGGCCTGTGGGGGGAAAAAGGGGGGGGTAAGGCTTATTGATTTCAAAGTGTGCTTTAAAAAAATTAATTATGGTATGATATCCACAGCTTTTCTCTATTGTTGTGCACGACTCTGAATCGCCTTGAAGGAGATGGGCAGCTATAAAAATGTGATTAATAAATAAAATAAGTAATTTGTTGAGACATGATTAGTTAATAATTAGTTCACAGCTAATTAATAACTTAATTAAAGTACTAAAGCACTTATAGAACAGGTAATCATATTCCTTACACAACACATTGGAAATCAATATTGAATTAAATAAGATCACTTTGCTGTTGTGAAATTTCTTTACTGTAATATCACAAGGTTGGGAGGAGGAGGAGGAGGAGGAGGAGGAGGAGGAGGAGGAGGAGGAGGAGGAGGAAGAGACGGCAAAGGTAGTACCAATAGTAATAGTCACCTTGGGTGCAATCCCAAAACAACTGGAGCTCCCACTTGAACACAATTGGTATTGACAAATTAACTATCAGTCAACTGCAAAAGGCAGCTTTACTTGGAATAGCTTACATCCTGCAATGATACCTCTAACACCATCAAACATCCACATCTGCCTATCCTGAATCCTTGGGAAGGCCTCCATAGGTGGACAAAAATTCCAAATCCAGTCTGAACATATGGCTCACTGTATGATGAATCATAATAATAGCAATAACAAGACCAAGCCTTAAGATCAAATGCATATAAAGCCAGAATTGAGAGGTCAGCAATAGACAGCAAATGTTGCCTCTGCAAAAAAGCTAAAGAAACAGTGGACTACCTGATTAGCTGCTGCAAGAAAATTGCACAGACTGACTACAAACAATAGCATGACAAAATAGCAACAATCGTGCATTGGAAGATCTACAAGGAATACCTTGTTGGTAAGGAAAAACTGGTAGGAAGATAATATAGAGAAAGTAATAGAAAATGAAAATGGTAAAATGTTCTCAGACTTTAGAATTCAAAAAGACAGGTACCTGCCATATAACATCACAGACTTAACTTTTCAATAAGGAAGACAAAAAAGTCTGGATAATGGATGTGGCAGTGCCTGGAGACAGCAGAATATAAGAGAAAGAACTGGAGAAGATAACAATATACAAAGACCTGCAAATAGAAATAGAACAACTGTGGCAAAAGCAAGCAAAAGTAGTACCAATATTAACAGGTGCATTGGGTGCAACCTCAAAATAACTGGAGCACTTGAGAACCATCAGCATTGACAAATTCACCATCAGTCAATTACAAAAGGCAGCTTTCCTCAGAACAGCTTACATCCTGCGATGATATCTGTAACAGCATGAAACATCTACTGTAGATCTGTCTATCCCAGGTCCTTGGAAAGGACTCGATAGACAAAACTGCCAAATCCATCAAAATTACTTGAAAAACATAAACTTTATTCTACCCATTTGTAGAAGAATGATCTTTTTCTGAAAATGGTATTTGCGTATCTCTTGAAGAGGAATAGAATTTGCATGAAAGCAGAAGAAACTTTTGCATGCTATCCAGACATAACAAGATAAATTACTCATGCTCTTCAATATTGTAAATGTTTTTGAAAATACAAATATATATTAACATAGATTTTAAAAGCTTATCCTTAAGTATTTGGACAAGAAACATATAAATCTGTTCACAATTCTTCAATGAACAGAATTCCACTGCAGGTGTACACTATACCCTGGTGAACAACACTCACCGTGGGAGAAGCATGAAATTTAGTTTGTCAGCTCTATCTCGTTCTGCTTTGTACAGCTTGGTTCTCTCTTCTACTAAGTGCTCCAGGTTTCGTGAATACAACTGCAGACGTCGGATCAATGTGTCCATATAGCTCTCATTGTTTTGGTTGTGGTAGTTGCTAGGAATATGGTAAGAACAAAAATGATGTTTTTCAAGAAAAAGAGCAAATAGAACTTGGTGGAAATTAATCTATAAATGTTATACAATCAAAAGGAACAACCACCAATTCTCTCCCTCTGAATAATAATTA
>NW_015386385.1:85822-92506 GCF_001527695.2 Protobothrops mucrosquamatus | reverse complement strand
AGAGAGAGAGAGAGAGAGAGAGAGAGAGAGAGAGAGAGAGAGAGAGAGAGAGAGAGAACACATGAATGAGAGAATAGTCAGGGAGGTGTATGTTCAGAGTCGATTCTAGTCAGTGATGGGAAGGAGACGGCCTGCCCTAGCCCCTGCTATGAGAGGTGTTGCAGGATTTCAGTTCTCTCTCCTCTACTTTTTAATATTTACATGCGGCCGCTGGGTGAGATCATCCTTCACAATGAGCTCATTGGTGCCTTGACTTATGATCATCATGATTGACAACTGAAATTCCAGTCTCCAGGTTGTGGGCTACCTGGAGAAAGAAAGAAAGTGAGAAAGAGCAGAGACAGAGGGAAGAGAAGAGCCTGGGTAGAACAACCTATATCACGGGTGTCAAACTTGCCGTGTCATGTGACGTGTCACGACTTTTTTTGCATTGCCAGAGCTGGGGTGGGTGCGGCCTCCGTATGATGCCATCAGCCCACAGGCTGGCAATTTAACATCCCTGACTTATATGATCCAACAGGATTTTTGCCTCACTAATCTTTACAGTAAATAACCATGTTGTGTTACTTGATTTCTCTTCCCTTTATTTACATTTGTATCTTCTTTTCTCATACATGGACATTTTTAAAATCAAATAATGGATTGTGATTAACTTTTGCCCATATCCTGAACATATTACTATATAAAACCTTGCTTTAATGTATATTATTTTCTTACCTAAATATCCTACCTAGAGTAGTTTCGATTTTCTTAAAATCTGGCCTCTTTTCTGGATCTTCTTCCCAGCAGCTTTTCACTAGAAAATATATCTGGTGATGCATAATCCAAACCAGGGTTAATTAATGTATTTTGGGTTCTATGGTAAGATATCAAAATGGCATTTTCCTTCAGATACAGTTTACTCATTTCCCACCCAATTTCCATTTCCTTGCTATACAAGTATTGTGTCAAATATTAACCAGTACCTCCAGTTCCAACTCTTTTTCTTTGCAAAATGGAAATTAGGCAGTTAATTTATTTTAACATAGCCTGCCTTTCCCCCTGGATCGTAAGACACTATACAATGTATTCCTTCCAATTTTTCCCTATAACCACGATTCTGTTACTTAGCTTGGGTGTGAGAGAAACTCACTGTGTTTCCATTGTTGAGGCTAGACTGAACCTGGATCTCCCCTCTCTTAGTTCAACACCTTAGTTCAATACCTTAACCACTACAGCACACTGGTTGTATTATGAAGATTGAAATTAAAGATATTGTAGGAGAATTTGCACACTTTATTAAGCCTCCTTTTTTCTGGTACTGGAACGTAGATTGTGCTCTTCCAATTGGTTGGAAGAGCACAAGCCTGCATAGTATTTTTTTAAAAAAGCAAAAACACATCTCATCTGCTAAGCTTTTAACTGTTGATTGCTTTAATAACACTGATTTTATTGTTGCATTTTTTGTTGGTATTCCTTAAGTGTACATATAAAGTATATATATAAACAGGAAAAATTATAAAATGGAATGAATATATAAGTAAATGAGCAGGGTTATAGATATGAGCTGCAGAATTAGAAAAAGTCACTTGTGATGCCATTTAGTGGTCTTCCAGGTTTTGTAACCCAGATCTGGTAGCATAACTATCCCATTGTTCTTACCTCCCCAAAGGAAATTATTACCGGGCCTGTTTTCCCAATGAAGCGCCAAGATTAGAAATAATTTGTTGGAAGAAATATGGCAAGAAAAATATGAGGGAGTTGCTTTTATGTCTGTTGAGGTGTATAAAACATCATTTTAACTGCCCCTTTTTGCACTTTAAACTCCAGCTGCTATGTAGGAATGTGGCACAACCTACATTCTAACAGTGGTACAGTTGCAGAAAAGTTAATTACATTTTACAGATCTCCATGAGGTTGTTAATAGAAGCTCATTATATGGTGTAATTAAAAAACACCGGACCCACAACAGCACTGTTTGATACCTGACTCCATAAAAAAAAACCTCTTGTTTCAGTTAGAACGTACATCTTGCTCTTGTTCCCCTTCGGTCTCCAATGAAAGGTCTGGCCGGAATGGCCGTGCTTCTTTGCTGCTTTCTACTCTATAAAGTTTTTCTGGAGTGGGAGAGAAAATATGCAACATAAAAAATTAAGCATAAAAAGACAATGGATATGCTTGCTCAACCTGGGGAAAATCCCACTAATCTCTTCCTCTTTGGGAATAATGAGATTTGAAATCTAATACATTTGGAAGAAGAGCATAGAAACAAAAATGTTGTAGGTAAACAGAAACCATCAAGGAAATATTTTCTAAATAAAGATAGGCTCAAACCTAGCTCTGAATAAGCATGTTCATTCTTTGATAAAAACTATAGACTGTGATTTTTCTATTTGTGTGGCATGCCAGAATAAAATTCCTGCTAGGGTAAACAGAGGAATCAAGAGCAATTGAAGCATATTGTTACTACATACAGTATATACAGCAGTAAGGAAACAGTATGATGTTAGTATTTTTCCTACTCTCCGGATGCACTGAGGTTAAAGCCAAAAGTTGGGAGTCCCAATTATAGATTTCCTGTAACAAGTTATTTGACATTTAAAATAGTATGCTTTAGCTTACAGAAGCAAGTGACACCTCTAGTGAATTCCTTTGGACCCAGAAGTTTTCATTATATGTGAGTTGGGTGGCTATATAAATTTGTTTAGTAAATAAATAATGTTTTTTTTCTAACAGGATAAACATAGTAAAATAAAACCCTTTAAAGTGATGCTATAGCAATTTAATATCATACTCAGTGGTTTCCTTGTATTTGCTTTCCTATTCTGAACATATATTTGCTATTCTGTGTTATCAGCAAATGAGATATAAATATAGATTTGAAATCTTGAAAGACATAAATATGATGTTGAACAATATTGCTAAAACATAGAATGTGTCATTTCAGGAAGTTTTGACCTAGCATAGAAGATAATCTTATAGAAATGAGGTAAACATCTTTCCAATATTAACAAGTGTTTTCGAGTATATGATTATGTTATCTCTTTTTGATATGTTTTTATGTACTAAAAATGAGATAATAAAGCAATATATTTCTACATGGTCTCAATTTAATCATAGGCTTAAGATTGAATTAATTTAATGTTAATAATAAATGAACTATGAATTTTTCTTTTTTAGTTCTTTTTACTTTTTGTTACATTTTAGTTAATTATTATAACATTTTTTCTATATGTATTACGTGTGTTACATCTGTGTTATACTTTTTTCTATTTCTATTTCTGGGAATATATTAATTCTTTTTTAAAATGTAAACATATGGTCACCCCTTTCTTTATGCACCGTGTTTACCTTTAGAAGCCCGACAATGGTTAGTGTAGAAGGTCTCTTTACGCAGAATAATCTCTTGCGCTATAATTCCATAGCTATACACATCACCTTTCTGCGATACATCACCACAACGGAGGTGTTCAGGAGCAGTCCAGAGATCTGATTTACAGAAGGAAAACATGTTTGTAGATATGATTAGCCAGACAGGCATCTGAGAATTTAATCTATTCTCATATTGGTTTGGCTTCCATTAATTCTATGGATTGTTTTTCATCATGATCAATATATTTTAATTTTTTTGCAGAATATAAAGATGTCAGTGGATAGTCATCAAAACAGTCAATATCTGAGATAGTGTTCTAACATTAGAGAATTTTGTCTATTGTTGGGGACTCTTGTTGTACTTAGATCTTGCTTATAGGTTGTCCAAAACATTTGGTTAGCCACTGTGAGACCTAAAAACTAACTACAGAAGTCTTTGGTCAGAACTAATAAAACTGTTCTTACATTCTGAAAGTGGGCCGAGTACAAAGAATTTATTTATTTACTTATTTATTTGTATATATTTAATCTATTCAAAAATTTGATTTATTTATTTATACACCAACTTTCTGCCTAAACAGGCACTCAAAGTGACTAACAAAATTTTAAAATAGGATATAAAATATTAAAAACTTCTAGTGCCCATTGAAAATATTCCATTATGAAAGCCTGTGAAAGAGAAGACTCCTTACAGATTTGAGTGCTATATATATATATTGAGTATGTGAAGGCCAAATTCAGTTCCCAAGGGGGTATGTCCAATAGGAGGTAATACTCATTAGTTGATGTTAAGACCATCTTTAATGTACTGTGCTTGCTCATTTTATTTGCTGAAATATCATTCTTGGTCAGGTGGGTCTACAATGGGTCAAAGATCTCTCAAGGGATTAAAATAGTTTAAGAAACAAAGTTGAGCTACTTTCTGTGGGAATACACTGAACCAACTCTAAGGGACAAGAGAGTTGTTGAGGTCTGGCTGCCAGACAAAAGCAGTCTAACTGCCTGGTATTTGTAGCAATTAGAAAAATTATGATTCCCTTCCTCAGTGAGGAAGGAAGGGACTTTGCTATGAGTTATAATTTTTCTAATATATTATTGAAACAGAAAAAGGTGATCAAGATCAGTTTAAGGACACATGGATGTAATTTAGAAGTGGACCTTCAAGTCTCTTGTTATATTAGTGAGCTCATATAGGCTGCAATTAAAAGAAAGGTGGGGGATGTGATGGTTCAATAAAAAATTTGCTTTGCTGTCTCAGAGTTTAAAAAAGAGGTATGGCAAAACCTGATTTAATCACATATAATCATTAAAGAAACACATATTACTGTCTCAGTGGCATCATCTGCATCATCATTAGATTTTCTAGATCTGACTGAGTACAAAGGCCAGCATTCCTAGCAATATAACAGTCGTCATGCTGCCCTCTTTGCCTTGGAAACCAAAAGGTCGATAAAAGTAGTGTATTACCTACTACAAATATGCTTGCTCCTATTGTGTAAGATGTGGTTGTGAAGGGCCATGACTTCATGGCCAAACACATTCTTTGTATATGAGTCCTAGTACATACAATCTTTGGCATTTCTGTGTAAGTCCTTTCTGCAAATTAACTGCCAGTCAATGTCAGTACTGGTGTATTAGATGGACCAATGATTTGATTCAGTATGAGGCAGTTTCCTATGTTCCCATTCCCAAAGCATGGGTGATATTCTTTTTTTTTTAA
Source organism: Protobothrops mucrosquamatus (assembly GCF_001527695.2). NCBI lineage: Eukaryota > Metazoa > Chordata > Lepidosauria > Squamata > Viperidae > Protobothrops > Protobothrops mucrosquamatus. Next base: position 87,435 of record NW_015386385.1, on the reverse strand, counting down.
GAGAGTAAATGGTTTCTTCCATATCCCTTAAGTACCTTTTTTAGATGGCAGAATAGAATTGCAGCCAAAATCAGTGATTTTCACAACCATACGTTTATCAACAACACAATTTGTGGATTTCAGGCGTCCATGGACCTCTGTTTTGCTTGAATGCAAGTAAGACATTCCCTGTGAAACAGAGTGACAGAAGGTAACCGCATAATACCATTAGTAACAATTGTATGAAATAGACTGGGGCAGAGGTGGTATAGCTTGCTTTTGACAGTAGTAATTAGATCTCCAGCCCAGTCACAGCATTGACCTGAAAACATTTCTTGCATGATTTTACTCTCCAAGCTGGCAAGAAATTCTTGGACCTGTAGTTCCCACTATATCTAAATGAAATCATGTTAAAGAAATCTTGAGTAAAAATTAATGTGAACAATTCAGTAGAGGCCAAGCATGAATCCCTAGCTAAAGAAAATATCCCAGATTTGCAAGACTTTCAACCTACTTCTGAAATACATATAACTTTGACAAAATTTTAAATGACAAAGATAATGTTTATGCAACTAATTGGATTGGGAAATATCATTTTGTAGTATATAATGGAATTATTCCACATTTGTTTGCTGGGGTGATACATATAAGATTCAAAAATGTTAAATGCATTAATTTAAAAAGTGCATAATATTTAGGAGCTAAGGTGAAAGTGACAAAGCTGCTTCCTATTCCATTTGTAGACTGGGTGAAATGAAGGCCAAAGCGAAGTACTAAAATAACCTGGCTAACAAGTGAATGGCAGTGCAGGATTAAGTGTAATGATGATTTCTTGATGCATTGTTTGAGATCCTTACCACTGTACCTTTTCTCCACCAGCCACCCGGTCAGCTGGACCCTTTTTAAATACAGATCTACCAGTCTTGCAGAATATTTGTAGTTCCATGTTCAGAAAAAGCCAGAAAGACAGGTTACCAGCATCAAGTACATTCACGTGGCAACCTTTCACTCAGCCCATCTGAAACAGGTATATTGTCAATCTAGGGAGGTATATTGTCTCCTGGAGCAAAAATCAAAGAGGTAGCTGAGTACCTTATTACCTTAGTACCTTATTAAAATAATCAACCCCACAGATTATTACCCCTTTCTAATTCCAACCTAATTCCAAGCAAAAACCACTAGATAACCAGTCACATAAGGAGGTAGGAAGTACAGAGAAAGAAGAAATAAAAAATAAAAACATAATGAAGTAGAATGATGGAAAAGATGGAAGTCCCAGTTACAAAGTAGGAGATACAGTATAAGAAACATACCCAAGACCCATAAAGGACTCAAATGCCTATACACTAATGTTCAAAGTTTAGGGAACAAACAGGGTGAACTTGAAGTATTAGTACATGAAGACAGATATAACACAGTTGCCATGACTGAAACTTGGTGGGATGAAACTCATGACTGGAATGTATTTATGGAAAGATACAAACCATTCAAAAGAAACAGATCTAACAAAAGAGAAAGTGGATTTGCATTATATATAAAAGATCACTAGTTCTCTACAGAAATACACAAAATCAAGGATGAAAATCTCCTAGAATCCATATGGGTCAATATAAAAGAGGAAAAAATTGGCATTG
>NW_015386385.1:74535-85722 GCF_001527695.2 Protobothrops mucrosquamatus | reverse complement strand
CGGAACGCGGCGGAACCGCGTTCCGGCACCTTTTTCCGGGCCGGCCGCACCGGAAATAGCCCCTCCCACACCGGAAATAGCCCCTCCCAAATTTTACTTGCATTCCTGTTCTCTAAAGGGGCGGTCCTAGGGTTTGATGAGGGCGTGGCCAGGTTTGAGTTCCGCCACCTTTTCTCCGAGAAAAAAAGCCCTGGCTATAAGCATATACTACAGGCCACCCAACCAAGCAGAGGAAGTAGATGAACACTTTGCTAATCAATTAACAAATGTCTGTAGGAAATATCCTTCCTTCCAAAAGGTAAAGGAGGGAACCAGAGGAAAAGCCATACCGGACTTAATTCTTACTAATATAGAAGAAGTGATAGAGGGAGTTAGTTGCTGGAACCTTGGGCAAGAGTAACCACATCATACTGGAATTCAATATAATGCAAACACAAGCAATAGAATATAATCCAATCAGTGTCTTAAACTTTAAAAGATCTGATTTTAACAAACTCAGAGAGAGCCTAAGCAAAATTTCATGGATTAAAATCCTAAAGGGTAAAACAACTCAAGAAACATGGGAAGCTATGAAAAATATGATCATAAAAGCCCAGTCCCACACAATACCACTGGAAAAGTAAAACAAGAAATCCAGGAAGAAATCAGCATGGTTGCACAAAATCTTTCTGATAAGCTGAAAGACAAAAAGGAGAAGTACAAAAAAAGAGGTACACATAACTAAGACAGAATATCAGCAGATAGCCCGAATCTGCAAAGATGAAGGCAGGAAAGTAAAGGCTCAGAATGAACAAAGACTTGCAACAAAAGTCAAAGATAATTTTAAAAAAAGTTTTTTTCAACATTTAAATAACAAGAAAAAGATCAGGGAAACAGTCAGTCCACTAGAGAAAGAAGATGGCAAGGAAGTAACAGGCAGTAGAGCAGTGGTTCTCAACCTTTTTAATGCCGCGACCCCAACCGGTCGTAAGTTGAGGACTAAACCGGTCATAAGTCGAGGACTAAACCGGTCGTAAGTCGAGGACTACCCAACCGGTCATAAGTCAAGGACTTTCCCTGCCCGGGAGCACCACGCATGCGTGGTTCCGCCCCCTGCGCCGGCCAAGGCGTAGCTGGCAAGCGGCAGAGACGGAGCAGGCCGACCACCAGCTGGCCCAGCCCAAGGGAGGTAAGGCACCCACCAAAAAAAGGGGGGGAAAATGGCGGACAAAAAAATGGCGGGGAAAAAAATGGCGGACAGCCTTGCTTGGCGACCCCCGTGAAATGGTCGATCGACCCCAAATGGGGTCCCGACCCACAGGTTGAGAACCACTGCAGTAGAGAGAAAGCATAGCTGCTTATCTCATTCTTTGCATCAGTCTTCACGCAAAAAGAAACTATAGCCCAACCTACCAAAATCATAACTGTAAAAGACAGACTAGAAATAAAATTAAAATAACCAAGAAAATGGTAAGAAAACACCTGTTTGACCTTGCTGAATATAAATCACCGGGACTTGATGGATTACATTGCAGAGTTCTGAAGGAACTGGTAGATGTTATCTCAGAACCATTGTATCATATCTTTTAAAAATCCTGGAGCACCGGGGAACTACCAGAGGATTGGAAAAGAGCTGATGTGGTTTCCATCTTCAAAAAAGGGGGGAAAAACAGACCTAAGAAACTAATCAGCCTAACATCAATACCTGGGAAAATATTGGAAAAAATAATCAAAAAACAGATCTGCGAACATCTAGAAACAAATAAAGTTATAACTAGTAGCCAGCACGGGTTTGTTAAAAACAGATCTTGCCAAATCAAGCTTATTTCATTCTTTGACAAAGTGACTAAATTAGTAGATCAACGAAATGCTATGGACAGAGTATACTTAGACTTCAGGAAGACATTCGACCAAGTAGACTACAACCTACTTCTTGAAAAAGTAGAAAAATGTGGGATAGACAGCTTCACCACCATATGGATTTGTAATTGGCTGACAAGCCATACTCAATGAATACTCCTTAATATCTTCATAAATAACTTAGGTAAGGGAATAAAAGTGGGACTCATCAAATTTGCAGATGACACTAAGCTGGCAGGAATAGCCAACACCCCTGAAAACAAGCTCAGGATCCAAAAAGATCTTGACAGATTTGAACAATGGGCCTTATCTAACAAAATATGTGGAGAAAAGCAAGGGTTTACACCTGGGTAGGAAAAACCAAAAGTATAAGTACAGTTTAGGCAAAATCTGCCTCAAAAACAGTAACTGTGAGAGGGGCCTTGGACTCCTCATGGACGATCACTTAAACATGAGTCAGCAGTGTATGGCAGCAGCCAAAAAAGCTAACACTATCCTTGGTTGTATAAACAGAGGCATAGAATCAAAATCACATGAAGTATTAGTACCGCTTTATAAAGCCTTAGTAAGGCCATACTTGGAATACTGCATCCAGTTTTTCACCACATTACAAAAATGATGTTGAGACTTTGGAAAAAGTGCAAAGAAGAGCAACTAAGATGATTAAAGACCTGGAAACAAAAACATATAAAGAATAGTTGCAGGAATTTGGTATGGCTAGTCTAGAGAAAAGAAGGACGGGGGGGGGGGACATGATAGCAGTATTCAAGTATTTGAGAGGTTGCCATAAAAAGGAGGGGGTCAACTTAAAGCACAGAAGGCAAGGCAAGAAACAATGGATGGAAACTAATAAAGGAGAAAAAGCAACCTGGAATTAAGGAGAAACTTCTTAATTAACCAGTGGAACTTCTTAATTAACCAGTGGAACTTCTTAATTAACCAGTGGATAATTAACCAGTGGAACAGCTTGCCTTCAGAAGTTGTGGGTGCTTCATCAGTGGAAGATTTTAAGAAAAGACTGGACGGTCATCTATCTGAAATGGTATAGTATCTCCTGCTTGAGCAGGGGGTTGGACTAGAAGACCTCCAAGGTCCCTTCCAGATCTATTCTGATTAAGATAGCTGAAGCCTCTGTCCCTGCCAGTTGCCCAAGTGCACTTCATCACCCTTTAGGGACAGTGACTGACGATGAGCTTTCTCCCCAGCCAATGACCTGAATGAGAAAGGAAAGAAAACCAGAGGAATCTACCAATCACTGCTCTTAAATTATCTTGCAGTAAAGTTGTACAGACAAGGACCATTTGCAAGCTTATTGACTAAGGCAGATTAGTGCTCAGCTATTGGGCAAATGTTGGCATATTTTCTGCTAGTACATCTGCTCTTTTATATTTCTGAATGGAGGAGCAGGAGTAAATCAGCCTAGTACTGCTAGGGTACTTTTTACCTGCTTTCTCTCCTCTACCATCATCTAATAAAATGATGCTTCCTTTTCCAATGTCAGTACCAGTAAGGGATGGGGAGGAGAGTAAAAATGTTTCCCACAGATTTGTCTGCATTAATTATTTACCTTATCATGAGAAAGACCTGGCACTCCCATTTTAGCACTTTTTTCATATTGTCTTATCTCCAGGCCTTAATTAAGCTCTCTTATCTTGCTCTTTTTGTACCATTGCCCAGCAGCAAAACACAGAAGAGAACAAAGAAGTCGGGGCAAAGCATTATTATTCAAGCAATGCTTTTTCTTGCTGCAGCAAGGATGCATTCAACTAAGAATCACTAGTGAGAAATCATTCACAGCAGGGATTGTACATCTACATTTCTATTATTTGTTTGATTCATCAATCTTATCAATCCAGCAAGAAACAAATGCATTTCTAAGATGCCCATAAATTCAGATTATATCAGTCAAAACTATGGGTTCCCAAGAAACGCTAACCAGAAAGAGGCAAAGGTTCTTGTGGTCAGGATTGTGGCATGAGACTACAGGTTCTCAAGTTCTATACCAAGAATAGACAAAGATGTCTATAGGATATGATGTGTGATAGTGACATTTACAACAAGCCACAATGATAGCAAAATAATTACATGTGCTTCATGCCTTTACCACACAAATGACAAAATTATGTAATTGTATCATTATGCCTTCCTCCAATTATTAATTCAACTACCAATCAGAATGACTTCTCTATATAACAATAGAATTACAAAATATTACCATTGTGATTGTTTATAAGCCTCCAATGGACAGTTGTCCAGATTATGTTTTATCATTATCTGGGGGATATAGTATAATCCTTGGTGATTTCAATAGCCACCACACATCTTGGGTGGGCTAAACTATCTGCATTTGCCTGTCTCTGTCACACCACACCTTTAGTACTGTAATTGGTAGTTATTTTCTCTGGCAGCAGGTAACACTCAGTGGATGAGGAAATAAAGGCAGAGGAAACAATCAATCATTTTACTTAAATTCTCCAGGATTAAAACAGTTAGAGCAGCACCACTTGCCTGCCTCATTACTCAAACAGAAAGGCAATTGTCAGTGAAAGCAGCACAGGTTTTGCCAGCCTGCTTCTCTGCCAAATCACACTTTGGAGCAGTATTTTCCCAACCTTAGCCATTTTAAGATGCGTGAACTTCAACTCTCAGAATACCCCAGCTAGCATTGGGAGCTAAAGTCCATATTCTGGGAGTTGAAGTCTGTACATCTTAAAATAGCTAAGATTTGGAAACATTGCTCTAGATGAAAGTTCTGTATAGTGGTTGTATCCTAAACGTGGACAAGTCAGTAAGTTTTTTGAATGAAAAACAGGATAATTGTGTTTTAAATATTTTAATTTTTTTAAATCCCTGCTCAATCAGTATGAACAAAGGTATGCAGCTAGCAGATGCCTTACTTACAAGATATTCTACAGCAGTGGTTCCCAACCTTTTTAATGCCGTGACCCCCCAACCGGTCGTAAGTCGAGGACTAAACCGGTCGTAAGTCGAGGACTAAACCGGTCGTAAGTCGAGGACTAAACCGGTCATAAGTCGAGGACTACCCAACCAGTCGTAAGTCAAGGACTTTCCCTGCCCGGGAGCACCGCACATGCGTGGTTCCGCCCCCTGCGCCGGCCGAGGCATAGCTGGCAAGTGGCAGAGACGGAGCAGGCCGACCACCAGCTGGCCCAGCCCAAGGGATGTAAGGCACCCGCCGGAAAAGGGGAAAAAAATGGCGGACAGCCTTGCTTGGCGACCCCCGTGAAATGGTCGATCGACCCCAAATGGGGTCGTGACCCATAGGTTGAGAACCGCTGTTCTACAGGAAAAAACAGCCATTCTACAGAATCAGCTGCCTGACAGTTTTCCACTGCTATTAAAAAAGAAGAAGAAGAAGCTATGAACTTCTTCTGTCATAAAAAAATAACTGGTAAAGAAAGATAAAAGAAGAATGTTCCTGTATGCATATGAATAGTTCAAAAAGAGAAATAATAAGCTAAATATGCCATAAATCTAAATGGGAACTAAAACTGGGACCCAATACTTTACATTTATACTTATTTTTTTAATACACCCTTTTTTCTGGCACTATAGCATAAATTACACCCTCCACCCACCTACATTGACACTGAGAGAGGAAGTGGGATGTATGAATTTTGTCTTCTGGATTACATGTTAAGGACTCTGAGCACTATTCTTTGGTCAGCCGAGAGATAAACAATAAAATAATCAAACAATTTATTTCCATCTATACCAGTGGTTCTCAACCTTTTTAATGCCGCGACCCCCAACCGGTCGTAAGTCGAGGACTAAACCAGTCATAAGTCGAGGACTAAACCGGTCATAAGTCGAGGACTAAACAGGTCATAAGTCGGGGACTAAACCGGTCGTAAGTCGAGGACTACCCAACCGGTCGTAAGTCGAGGACTTTCCCTGCCCGGGAGCGCCGCACATGCGTGGTTCCGCCCCCTGCGCCGGCCGAGGTGTAGCTGGCAAGCAGCAGAGACGGAGCAGGCCGACCACCAGCTGGCCCAGCCCAAGGGAGGTAAGGCACCTGCCGGAAAAGGGGAAAAAATGGTGGACAGCCTTGCTTGGCGACCCCCGTGAAATGGTCGATTGACCCCAAATGGGGTCGCGACCCATAGGTTGAGAACTGCTGATCTATACTCTGTGTTGGACTAAGAGAAGCTAATGCCTCAGTTTTCATACAGAAATTTTGAGCACTTTGGATGAAATCTCTGATTATGAAAAAGTTCCACCTGCCCCTCAGTCATCAGAAATGTACACCGGTATGACATTATGTATCTTCATTGCCAATCCTTACTTCCAGGGCAATAAGTGACATAGCCCAACAGATTTTTTTAATACTTTCCGGGTAGAGAATATTAAAAGAAGGGGGATATATTCTTCTTAACATAGCTAAATGTGTCTCTTCTCAGAGTGTGAACAAATGGAAAGCAACAGAAAAGAGATCTTGCCAGGACATGTTTGCACAGTGATTATCTGGAGGTTGGAAAAGGCCATTTATAATGCAGGAGTGCAATTTGAATTATTGCAAGACAGGTTGGATACCAGTTTAACTGCAGGCACACAATAAAGCAGGAACTAAGGATGAGGGACTTCTTTGTGCTTGTCATACTGGTATTAAATGAGATTTTTTCTGATTCCAACAAATATATGAGATAATCAACCTATTGAGAAATTTTGCTGAAGGTAATCCCTGCTGGAAAAAAGTCAAAATTATCATGGCCTGAGTTGACATCCAGACATTTTTCTGGCCTCTTCTTTGCTTCCTATTCAGACAAGGATGGAAGATTTGTCTTACTGGGCTTTTTCTCTTGGCTGTGTTAAAATGTTTCCTCCTTTCTTTGAGGTGATCTTTACTGCTGAAATCACTGCTGCAGTAATAAGAGCCAGTTTGGTGTAGTGATTAAGGTACCAACCTAGAAACTGGGAGGCCATGAGTTGTAGTTGCATCCTAAGCAAGAAGGCAATTGGGTGACTTTAGTCTGGTCACTCTCAGTCCTAGGAAGCAGGCAACTTCAAGCCACTTCCAAGACATCTTGCCAAGAAAACTGCAAGGACTAGCCCAGGCAGTTGCCAGAAGTCAAACCTGACTGGAAGGTGCGTGCACACACACATACCCAAATGGGAGAACTTAAGGGAACTGATTGTGGATTGTTTGGCTTTATTTCCATTCCCAACATCAGTCAACATCTGATAGGAAAACATCCATCAATTGATCTCCATAACACAGATTGGGGCTGGAACCTCTGGAGGAGGCAATAATGTGATATAATATGAAAATGTGAACATGAGGATCTTATCTAGCTTTTGGGACCCATGATTTGGGAAAAGGAACTTAATTCTATCTGGCTACATTTCCATTTTTAAAATCCTTCCCGTATTGCTGTTTTTTGCTTATTGAAAGTACTGAACTGAGAATGTATAGGGATTTCATAAGACACCATGGACACCTGGGGATGATTAGATCAAATCGGCAACAGAAAGCATCTCTCTCTTTCTCCTCTTGTTTTGCCATGTTCACCTGCAGAAAGTTCAGCCTGGTCTCGCCAATTTCTCTTGCACACACATTCTTGCTCATCTGCACATTTACGTCTTGGTCTTCCACTTTGTCACTGTTTTTTGCTCTTGCATACTTTCATCTGCCCTCTCCCTCTCTTCTATAATCAGCTGACAAAGGGCTGTTGACAAGTTCAGGTAAATAGACTCCCCTATTTTCCTGCCACCATCACAACCCCCACTTTGTAGTTCATCATAGCTCATCCTCTCTACCACTCTTGCTGCCAAAATATAATACTAGCCATTTTGCAAAAGGAAAACTGAACTGCCCAACAATTGCCAGAACTGCAAAATAAAGGCTTGTTTATTATAGGACCTTCAGTGTACTATAGGACCTTCAGTGCCCCCACTCCCTGCCCCCCAAGTCTTTGCAAGAAGAACTTAGATACGTTTGGTAAGAGGAGCAATTTTAAGTTTATAATTTGTCTTTGCATATACACTTTCAGCTATGCAAAAGCTATTTGCTCCAACAAATTTCAGGGGAGCAGAGCTAAGTGTTTAACCTTCGGCTTTTCACTGCTTTTCACTGATTTACTACCTCACTGAGAATTAAGTCTATCTACTGAAAATAAAAAGCATTCTGAGAAAATGAATACACAGAAAGATTACTGGAAAAAATCTAAGTAAGAAATCATGAAGTTCATGATTTTTTAGAAATAAAAATCATTTCCAGTACTCAGCATAAATGGATTCAGTGAAGCCTACTTAATGTGAGTTCAAGATGATTTTTTTCATGCCTCTTTTTAGTTCATGATTCTAATTTTATAAATATATTTGTAACTAAATTCTAATTCTCTAAGGATATTACTATCAGTTAGAAAAATTACTTTTATTTTTCTGTACTAAATGTACCAAGCTTATTGTGGCTCAGTTCTCAACAAATCTGCTATTTCATATTTCGTTTTTCTAATGAAAGGACTGGAAAGAAACTTGCACAAGCTGATTTTATATAGTTAGGGCAATATATTAAGCTCCAGTCATTGCCTGGTTTTATAATGTAAATCTATCCTTATATACTTACCTTAGCAATGTCATACATGACAGAAATTTTAAACTCCCAGTCCATGAAAGTTCCATCAGGATAGGAGATTTTATCATTTAAGACATCCTGAGATGAAAAAAAGAGAAAGAATTGCTGGTAAGAACATTAAAACCAGCTTAATCCTGAAAAAGTTGCTAAAAGTACCAAATAGTCAAACAATATCTTCAGTTAGATCATTAAAATAATGCAAAATAATGAACCCTTGCTAAGCAATTCAGGGCAATTGAACAAAGAAAATATTTCCTTGAATAAAGCAGCTGTTGCAAAAACTCCATTTTATTTCCAGTTCAATTCAGATATAACACTTTTAGTGATTCTGTTTTTCCTGATGTTAATTTGACCACAGTGGACAGTCCTATATGAATATAGTGGGTAACAAAACCGAAATAGTTCTCCATGTTTGTATCCTTTTTAAATGGCTATTGCTATTAAATAATTCAACAGGAGAATAAATCTAACCCAGGGCTTTTCAACCAGTGGTATGGGTACCACCTGTGGTACATTGCCACCTGGCAGGTGGTACGCGACCATCCTAGAAAAGTGGTAGCGGGGGAGGGGAATGAGCTGAACTGGTGGCAGCACCACACAAGCCTGAGCGAGATATGGCTGGAGCTGCAGGGCTGTCAGGGCTCAGCGGAAGCGCCAGGATCAGTGCCGCTTTCCAGCTGATCAGCGCTTCTTCGGGACTGTCAGGGCTCAGTGGAAGCGCCAGGATCAGCGCCAGGCTCCAGCTGGAGCTTGGCACTGATCTTGGTGCTTCTGCTAAGACCTGAAGAAGCACCAATCAGCTGGAAAGCAGCACTGATCCTGGTGCTTCTGCTGAGCCCAGAAGAAGCACCAATCAGCTGGAATGTTGCAGCATCTCCAGGGTCTTGTGATTTACATTCAGATGTTTGGCAACTGATTCATATTTATGACGGTCACAGTGTCCCAGTGTCCCAGCAGACGGGAATAAAAATCAAACACCCCCACCCCACCCCCGCTGCTAATCCTCAACAGAAATGCTCACAACAATGAAACAGGAGGAAGAGCGCCGCTGGGTGGGCAGGCAGGTGTCTTGCTCAGCTGTGGCTTGGGGGGCACTTTTTTCAGTGCCATTGTAACTTTGAACAGTAACTAAGCAAACTGTTGTAAGTCGAGGACTACCTGTACTTTATCACTTTTTTCCTTTTTTTTTTTTTTTTTGGTCATCAAGTTTTTGACACCTTGCCAGGTGACTGGTGGTACTCGGATGTTGCCATATCCTAAAAGTGGTATAATGGGTGAAAAGGTTGAAAAGCCCTGATCTAACCCTTTAAGCTTTTAGTACCTGCCACCAGTAACCTGACAGATGATTGATTGAGGTATGTCTGAGAAGGTGGGGGGAGGACTATACTTAAAACACTAATATAAATTATTGCTTTTCACAGTATAGTTAAGTTTATTCCAACTGGAAATTTTAGGAACTATAGTTCCAACACCCTAGAGCAGGGGTAGGCAATCTTGGCTCTTTTATGACTCGTGGACCAACTCCCAGAATTCCTGAGCCAGCATGGCTCAGCTTAGAAACCTCTCCCTTTCCCCTCAGCATGGCTGGCTCAGGAATTCTGGGAGTTGAAGTCCACGAGTCATAAAAGAGCCAAGGTTGCCTACCCCTGCCCTAGAGAATACCAGGATAGAGATCAAGCTTGCCTTTCCACTTCCCTGTTTGTCTAAGAGGGCTGAACTTTTATCTTAAATTGAATACTATAGAGTAGTTGCTTTGTAGTTAAAAAGAACCTAAGCTTCTAGCTGGAATATTCCCTACTTCCTAACAGGGAAGAGTGAGCCCTTTTGGTTTCTCCTTACGACTCCTAAAATATCACAAAATCTAATTCTTAATAGCAGATTAAAATAAGTAAAGTGATATGTAATAGGTCATAGAGAGATTACTGCCATCTGGAGCTATTTGGTTTGCTTCTGAATTGAAGATGCCAATCAATGTCATCTTCTTTGATGTATTGTGGTGTTGTGGCTTCCTTTTCTTATTACTTTCTTGTTCTCCATATTTAAAGCAAAATCTCATTAATTCTGGAAGCTCTCTAAAGAAACTATTTCTCTTGCAACCACCACTAAACCCTTTTCTGTTTTAGAAATTCTTTTGTTTTTTCCCTTCTTTCTTTGTGTCTCTATGGTAACATGACTGTGGAACATGGGGAGCCTATAGGACAGCACAGTCATTTCATTAACATTTAAACAACCACCACCAAATTAAATGAGTTATAAACAGACTACTATTCTTCTGTAGTGTCCCCCTTGACTCTTGCTAAAAATTTTCTTTAAGATGAAGGTTAATGTGTGAGCTATAAATCTGTTTACCCTCAATGATCCCCTTTCACAGTACTCAATTACTCCGTAGATCATTGTATCCATCTTGACTGTCCCATAGAATTTAGTCAGGTTGTAATAGTCAATTTGAAGAAGCTGGAGAAAAGAATTGCATTTGTTAGAAGCAGATAGTTACATTTAAAATTACATACAATACTAGGAATGAAGAGTATAAAATCTCTCAGTCTTTCTCTTATGGCATGGAGATACTGGGTATTTTGTGTTGGATCTTGTAGCTTTTCAGCTCTAAGGTGATTAAAATATATGCAAAAGCTGTAAAGCAGGATACATATTTTTAGAGATGATAATAATAATAATAATAATAATAATAATAATAATAATAATAATAATAATAATAATAATAATAATAATAATAATAATAATAATAATAATAA
>NW_015386385.1:0-74111 GCF_001527695.2 Protobothrops mucrosquamatus | reverse complement strand
CCAGCTTGGTGTCATCTGCAAATTTGATGATTTCCCCATCTATCCCCTCGTCCAAATCGTTGATGAAGATGTTGAAGAGCACTGGGCCCAGAACAGAGCCCTGGGGCACCCCACTACACACTTCCCTCCATGTAGATGCGGTTCCATTGAGGACCACACACTGAGTACGGCCACTACGGATCCATCTGGTGGTGATGCTGTCTAACCCACATTTTTCTATCTTATCAAGTAGTAGGTTGTGATCTACTTTATCAAATGCCTTACTGAAATCCAAGTAAATTATATCCACAGCATTCCTCTGATCCACTAATTTTGTCACTTGGTTAAAGAATGCAATAAGATTTGTCTGGCATGATCTGTTTTTGACAAACCCGTGTTGGCTTTTAGTAATGACTTTGTTTGCCTCTAGGTGTTCGCTGATTCGTTGTTTAATTATCTTTTCCAGAATCTTCCCAGGTATTTAGGTCAGGCTGATAGGTCTGTAATTTCCTGGGTTCATTTTTTTTCCTTTTTTGAAGATGGAAACTACATCAGCTCTTTTCCAGTCCTCCGGTAGTTCCCCAGTGCTCCAGGATCTTTGAAAAATATAGTTCAATGGTTCTGAGATCACATCTGCCAGTTCCTTGAGAACCCTGGGGTGTAATCCATCTGGTCCTGGTGATTTGAACTCATCTAGGCTGGACAGGTGCTCACTTACCGTTTTCTTGCCTATCTTAACTTGCATTTCTATTCTGTTTTTTATGGCACTATTTTTGGTAGGTTGGTCTGTTTTTCCCTTTGTGTAAAGACAGATACAAAAAATGAGTTAAATAGTTCTGCTTTCTCCTTGTTGCTTATCACCTTCTTGCCACTTTTCCCCACTAATGGAACAATCATTTCCTTCACTTTTTTTCTTGTTTTTTACATGTTGAAAGAAGCTTTTTTTTTGTTATTTTTGACTTTGGTCCTTAACCATACCTAGAATGTTACATTTATATTGTGTGTGCTCTAAAAAAAATGTCTGCCATACTGGAGGTGCATGGCCAATAATAAAATAAATACTGCTTACTGATCATGCCCTATCTTAGATTATCTTTTTTCTTGCTTCTGGCCAGATAAGCACTTCTTAGCAGTGTACAGAACTATAGTTAATACATTCCTCATTTTTATTTTCTTGGAATGCCTACAGGATCTGTTTAGGATTCAGAAATATTCTTAGAAATAAAGAAAAAGGAGAATGTTTTTAGCAAGCCAGCTTCCTAAAGCTTAACTTTAAAAAAGTTAAAGTTTTTTTTAAAAAATCTATGTAGAAGAATGGCTGCAAAATGATTTAGTACAATTCAGAAACTGAGCTAATTCATAAATGCCTATAAACAGATTTGGCACAGGGTAGAAATTTAAAGGATTAAAATCAGTAATATAATGATCAAACTGGGAAAAAGGTTTCAAAATCTTCAGCAGGTGCCCCTTAATAGAGGGATGGGAGGCCTAAGGTTGTCCTGTCCTAAGTGCCTGATGGACCGAGTGCAATGTTAGAGGCAACTTCGTTTTTTTCTGAAGCTCTAACATACAGTGTCTGATAGGCTAAAAGGTAGGGATGACCTTTGGAGGGCTCATGATGGGGTGGTGGCCTTCAGTACTCTTGTGCCCCATATGGCACAAGATCTGGTTATTGTGGGACTACCTCTCCCTAAGAATATGTGACCATCCCACTAGATCAGGCAAGGTAATCTGGCTCCAGATTCTTTCCCTGAAATCCTGCCACCTAGTGTGCTTTTTCCATGGCTGCCCCTGTCTTGGGGAACACCCTCTCCTTGATGGTTTGACAGGCCCCCCACCCTTTTAACCTTTTAAGATCACAGATACTTTTTATCAAGAATAGAATAGAATAGAATAGAATAGAATAGAATAGAATAGAATAGAATAGAATAGAATAACATGAGGGTAATTGAAGCTTGCTGCAGGGCATCCTAATAGAAGGTTAAAGGCACAGTATTTGTATTTGTATTTTTGTTTATTTTTGTTTTGTTTTGTTTGTATTATCTTTCTGTTTTGTTGTTTTATGGTTGTTTTATAGTTACTGGTTTCACTGTTGTTGTAAGCTGTTTATGATGGGTGACCATATAAACCCTTTAAATATATTAAGATACATGAAAAAAGTTGTACTTCAGCATTCCTCAATTTGATATATTGCTTACCTTATTCAGAGCTATTTTCTGTTTCTCTGTAAAATTTCCATCATTGTGTTTGAAATCCTTCAAGATTATTATCTAGAAAATGAGAAGACCATAGCAAGATCACAATAACCTATCACTAATGCCTACAAAGTCTAGAGTAATAGTTTATAACAATGATTAAATAGCAAATATATCATATTTTACAGACAAATTTATACTAACCAATAACAAGCAAATGATTTTAACAATTTTACACGTGCAGTCCATTTTGTTCATTATTTAGGATTGAGAAGTTGCAAAGGAATCATTTAGGAAAAAATTCCATACATTTTTAAGGTATTCAACTTTACAACAAACTGAGAATATGAGCGGCAACATGAAATCTGTCTTGCACAAAAGCATCAAATCATTTTTAGTGAAGGCAAGTAGAACAGAGAGATTGGGAGTAAGTATACCTTCTTATCATATTTGCCTTGACGCAGCCTTTGAGCAGTATCCCGCCTTTTGTCTTCATCAATCTGGGAAACAAGAGGACTCCTTTAGAATTCTTCAATAAGATCCCTATCCTAATGTGTACTAGGAATTAAAATGCAATGGCCAGCTGCTGGAAGGTAGTCAGAGGAATAGATTCCCATAACTTGAATATTATTTTGATCTTTTGTGGATCAAGTGATATCATATACGTAATAAATGCAGTTTCTCATTTATTTCTCATTCTTGTCTCAAGGTGGCCTTTTTGTTTTTGTGGAAGAACATAAATTGCATCGCATTCATGTCAGAAGCACTAAAGTGCTTCCAGGTTGAGAAGATTAGCTGGTGACATCACCATTGCCTGGGCATACCCAGCTGGGGGCTCTTTTTATGTTCCCAGCAGAAGCTGAAGGACGAGAGCTCACCCCACCGCAAAGTAGCACTAGGATCTTGAACATAGGCTTGTTAGCCTCCAACCCAGGGTCCTAACCACGCAAGCCACAGTGCTCCCTAGAAGAACATAGATGACAATACTTAATGCCTAAACAAAATCAATGCCATATCAATTGGTAGTCTGATTCCTAAGTGGAGCACTATTGTGTAAAGCATGGAGAGCTAATAGATAGTCTTTATGTCCCACAGATAAAATTAATAATATCACAACTTTGGAACTCACAGTCCTTGGAACTATACATAATTCCTGAAAGAGCTGTAACCAGTAAATGGGAGAGAGGGAGGAGAATAAAATTAGATTCCACTTTCAGGTGAAGGTGCAATTAAGAGTTCTTCTGCACAACCTGCTTTTCCAGTGTGAAATTCCCCACTAACCATTTGCTGAGGACATGAATGTATGAAGTCATGCTCAGTTCAACCTCCGGCAATGATAGCCTGTCTCTTCTTGTTCACCTCAGATGAGATACTGCATTGGCCATGAAGTGTATGAACTCTATCTATAGCATTTCATTTCACTAGAAGCAGTGTTTTTACTCCTACAGCATAATCTAAGTTGTTGCAAACACATCTCTTTCCCTCTAGTCAATAGTAGTTGCCATTTTGCCCATGCTGATCATATTTGCATATGCATGGCATACTTGTAGGTGCTGTAGCCACTTGCTGCCCCATTCCCATGCAAGGTTTATTGATTGGAGAAACTTGGGAGCTGGGATAAAACTGTAAATGAGGAGAAGAATATAATATTGGCCTCTACCTGTAAACTGTGACTAAATTAGTAGACCAATGAAATGCTTCAGCAAGGCATTTGACAAAGTAGACCACAACCTACTTCTTGGTAAGCTAGAAAAAAGTAGGATAGATAGCATCATCACCAGATGGATTTGTAACTGGCTGACAAACCATAGACAACGAATAATCCTTAATGATACTACATCCACATGGAAGGAAGTAAAGCAGTGGGATACCACAAGGTTCCATCTTAGACCCAGTATTTTTCAATATCTTCATAAATGACTTAGATGGGGGAATAGAAGGGGAACTCATCAAATGTGCAGATGACACTAAGCTGGCAGGAATAGTTAACACTACAGAAGACAAACTCAGGATCCAAAAAGATATTGACAGACTTGAACAATTGGCTCTTTTCAACAACATGACATTTAATGTGAAGAAAAGCAAGGTTTTACACCTAGGCAGGAAAAGATACAAGTACAGATTAGGTGAAACCTGGCTTAATAGCAGTAACTGTGAGAGGGATCTTGGAATCCTAGTGGACAATCAATTAAATATGAGCTAGTAGTGTGCGGTGGCAGCCAAAAAAGCCAATGCAATTCTAAACTGCCCTAACAGAGGGATTGAATCAAGATCACATGAAGTACTAATACCACTCTATAAAGCCTTAGTAAGACCACACCTAGAATACTGCATATGGTTTTCGTCACCACATTATAAAAATATGATGAAACTCTAGAAAGAGTGCAGAGAAGAGGAACAAAGATGATTAAGGGGCTGGAGGCTAAAACATATGAAGAACGGTTGCAAGAATTGGGCATGGCTAGTCTAGTGAAGAGAAGGACCAGGAGTGACATGATAGCAGTGTTCCAATATTTGAGGGGCTGTCACAGAGAGGAATGGGTCGACCTATTTTCCAAAGCACCCAAAGGACAGACAAGGAACAATGGATGGAAACTGATCAAGGAGAGATTCAACCTAGAAATGAGGAGAAATTTTCTGACAGTGAGAACAATCAACCAATGTTACAGCTTGCCTTCAGAAGCTGGGCTACTTCATCACTGGAAGCTTTCAAGAAGACTCTGGAGAGCCACTTGTCAGAAATGGTATAGTGTTTCCTGCTTGAGCAGAGGGTTAGACTAGATGACCTACAAGGTCCCTTCCAACTCTGTTATTCTGTATAACTAATAAATGTTAATATTTCTATCACCTGGTGCAGAATCTATCAGAAAAGGGGAATGTCTACATGCTTTATACAATCATGAGAAAACTGTTAATGCACATATAATAAACTGAGCAATTAGCCTTATTGTAGAACAGAAGACTTTATAATGTCAGAATGACATTATCTGATGTACCATTGTGAAGAATGTACGGCTTACTTCATATTCTGTGGTGAGAAACTTTTGCCAGACATAGTTGTCACTTCCTACCTTCAGACTAACATGATTTGACTCATAAGTATTCAATGGTAATATCTTCTCAGGTGGAATATGGGACCATCTCTTTTGGCGCAATTGATTAGCTCTTCTGTACTTCCTGAAAATTTAGAAGAAGAATTATAGAAGGAATTCTGAAAGTATTAGAATGTGGAATTTTAGGAAGATAAAGTTGTGTTAACATTCTAACACATTTAGACATACATACAACATGTCACCTAACTGGGGAGGGGGGAGGGGAGAAAGATCAACAAGTCCAAATGGAGGATGCTGGGTTTTTGCAAGCTTTAGCTATAGAGTCTGGGTAGTCAGATGTATAGCTAAAGCTTGCAAAGGCCCAGGATCCTCTATTTTGTTGCACAACTTTTGGGGATGACTTTTTTTTTTCTTTAGTACAGGTGAAAAAGCTGCAGAATGATTTTATTTAGTTGCTTGCGTCAGTTCCTCCACTCTTCAGCCTGAAGCCAAGATCAGTTTTAAAAGGGACAGAGGTTGAAGAGCAGAGGGAGAGATTAGTTTTAACACCTAACTGGGAGGGGAAAGGGGAGATCAACAAGTCTACCCCTCCCAGCTTTTTTGTGTGTTTTTTTAAATTGAAGAAATGTGGTGGGAGGGAGGAGGGGGTTAAGCAGGTTTTGGGAAGCTTACTGTATCCTGAAGCTGCAAGGGCCAGCTTTCGAAAGCCTAGAGTGGCAAGAAAGCTTTGTAGCCTCCCAATGGCCAGCTGATCGGTAGCCATCTGATGGTGCAGAAATATCTGAAAAGCCAGGCAACTGGTTCTTTTTTGCCCCAGGAAGGCAGGGCACCTTGACAGGAGGAAGGCCAGGGTCAGAATTAAGAAAGGACGGTGTGCCCAGTGTTTTCCTTCCCCGTTGTTTCTCGCTGGCAAGATAATCAGCTGTGTAGTGGGCCTACATACAGGCTGGGTGAGGCCTTGAGAGACCTGAAGCAGGTGGGCTTGTGCCTGAGAAAGGCCTTCCAGGATCTATTCAACCTTAAGCTCCACTTAACAACCCATGCATTAATTTAATGAATGCACTGGGAAGAGCAGGATGGCTAGTTGTTACTTTAGGCAGTTCATTTAACATTGTTCTGACCTTCGACACTAATGGGCAGGCTCCATTATGGTCATAACTTGAGGACTACCTGTATTCATACTGAGCCTTTGAATTAGCCCTTTATCAAACAAATGAAAAAACATGGTGATATAATTGGGGGGGGTACGTTTTAATATATTATTTAAAAACTGAGTCATTCCTGCAATTAAAAAGATAAATGATTTTTGTTATTTTGACTGAAGTTTATTTTTCTTGCTTTATGTTGGATGGGGACTTTGTTGTATTTTTCCTTTTATTTTCTTTTTATTATACATTATAACAGTAAAAATAATAAAAGACAAGCGAGTAGCAATTATAAATTTGAATCTTGTCCCAAAAAAAAGTTTAAGATATTTATGCTGAGGAATTTTTTGCAGAAGGAAGACTTGAAAGAAGCTGAAGGTATTTGTAGGCTGATACTGGCCTTCCCAGTCTGAGGTCACCAGATGTGTTGGATTACAATTTCCCTATTTTTAGCCTAAAGAGGACAATGTAAACAATCATACCTCAGCACCAGCAAAGCAATGATCAGAACTAGCACCACAGTTGCAGTAAGTGTGAAAACAGCTATGGTCAGGATGTGGGGACCTATAAAAAGAGGAATGGGTAAACTGAGATCCTTAAGAAGCAGTTTAAGAGATAAACCAAAGTATAATAAAATAAACTTGTATTACTGTACACAGCTTGTACAACAAAATAGTAAATTTTACACAACAACCTTTTTGAGCCACTATTTTGAAGGTACTGTAATGAATCCAGCCCTCCAAGAAGTTAGCATCAATATCTCACTATCAGAGATTTAGGAAGAAAACTCTCAAGCTGATACTTTGTCAGAAAAAAAAAAGTTTGGCCTAACAGGAGTCTTGGATTTGTAGCCACGTACATATTTTGTCTTAAATGGTTTGGTTTGGTTTGGTTTGGTCCTAATGTCTACCCTACAAGTCTCTAGGAAGGCCTATCTCTTATTCTAGTTTTGAGAAAGAGGGAGGAATGGATCACTCTCGACACTACAATCTAATGATTCTATGCTAAATTATTTTGGGAGTTTTTGCACTTAGTACTATTTTGACAGCTCTTGATATTTGCTTTTTGCTCTGATATATCTATCCAAGTCATCTACCTTTTCAACTACAGATCAGCCTTATTTTCTTAATTCTGTGACAACAAACTTGTCAGAACATCTGGGCTGGATGTTCCTATCAGAAAAGCAGGATGTTAGTTCACCAATAAATAGAGCACTTAACAAGCACATGTACTTGGCAGATTACAAGAATCTTGCCTGCCCTGCACCCTAAGCTGAATGACAGGGAGCTAAATAACTCCAAGCACATTTTAAATAAAATTACAAACTCACATTTAGAATATAGAATAGCAAGGCCGTATATTTCTGGTATGCTGCTGCCCCCAAGTGGCTACAATTATTCCAATGGGAAAAATCTGGATGCCTTCCCACACCTAATTTTCTTACCAATTTAAGATGTAATCAGAATATTTAATAACAGGCATTATTATAATATTAGTTTTCTGAATTTCTGATCAAATTGGAAAATGAATTATATACGGCAACAAAGAACGTATTATGTTTTCAGGTTTTTCTTTTATTTTCTTCACTGAAACTTACAGCTGTTTAAATAAAACTTTTTTCCCCAGAAAAATGCTATAAGCAATGCAGTGAGAGACAGAATAGCAATCTATGGAGCCACAATACTTAATGGCACAATATAATTTGGCTATAGATAGAACATTTTATTGGTACTATACCTTAGGAAATATATATCAGAAATCCTTTTGGAATGCTTTTCTGAACAAGTTTTTTTTTAAAAAGAATAGTATTATACTGAAACTACGTAAGAGTTTGAAAGCTGGGTAACATATTCGCAGTCTGTTCTCAGTCTGCATCCAAAATGCCCCATATTTATCAGAATCTTGGCGTTTATTGATATATCATATTTTTCCCAGAAAGGGTGCATTAAATACTATAGATCTGGCATAAGGATGACAATAAAAGCTGGTATGGGAAATGAGAGGACTTTTCCATACCTAATGGAAATTATAGCATACAAAATAAAAGTTTAACAGGAATCAAGGCTGAAACAAACAACTGGAAAATCCCCACCCACCTCGATTCAATTTTGATAACTTCCTGAAGTAAATAAGTAGCTTTCTGCTTATTAAGTCCTCTGTGAGCCTTTTAATAATCTGCTGGCCTCCAAATATATGAACCTAACACAATTGGAGAATTGTAATGTGGGGAAGACTAGCAGTTACTCCTACTGTTAACATTTAGAGAGGTGGGAGGGAGTTGGGGGTCAAAGCATGTGTGTTTGTATCATTCCCTCTGGGACACCTAATTTTGAGAACCATTCTAGGATACTGCAACCATCTGCGGTTAGGAAGATAGGGAAGACTATATACAATTTTATAAACTCTGCATATTCATTCCTTACCTGTTTTGGGAGTGTTATTGAACAGATCAGGGTCACTTTTCTTCTAACACTAGATAATATGACTCACAATTATGCTAAGAAGTGAATGTCAGCCTTGACTGTTATTCCATGGTAGCATACGCCAAAATGATCATTTGTTGTGCTGCAGCAGTCCTGGTTATGGTGAGGAGTCCATAATCCTTTCCAGTTGGGGGCACATTTAGAATTTTGAGAATATACTGTGTGTATCTATTCACAAAATGTATACTAGCTTTTAAGAATAACATTTAAGAATATTATTTAACATTCTATAAAATGCTGGAATGGCTTTAATTAGAAATTGGGGCAAAACAGACAAATAGATACATTATATTAAAAGATTCTACAATATCAGTTCCAAGTTTGAAAAGCTATAAAATATACACAGCAAGAGAAGCTGAACCATTTTTTTTAATCAAAGACATTATTTGTGTGGTTCCTGTATCTTGAGCATCTGAAAGTTAATTTCCAGTTCAAAATACTCTTTCTAGATCTCATAGAATGGATAATATTTGGTCATGTAAGCATCCTAATCTTTCAAACTTATTTCTCAAGGTCAACCAAAGTGTCTCCATAGCAACAACTCTTTATTTAATAAGCAGGTTTTTCTTCAACCTGGGAAGATAAAAAAAGGATTGGCGAACATAGAAAAATATTTCTCCATCCAGGAATAAGCCAAGTGCAGTGAGCTCTTTATCATGGAGAAAGAGGATACTTACAGGTTAAACCAAATAAATCATTACAATGCCTGAAAATATTCTATGGTTCTGTAGGTATGGTAAATCCTCTATGATGTTTTGTATTTGATTTTATATTTATATCTGATTTATAATAAATTGCTTTGGAACTGAGGTTGGCATTCAAAACAGGAAAAAGCAACTTTTATGAGGATATACCTACATATCTAAGTCATTTTATTATCTGTCCTATTGATGCACATTTCATTGACCTTGTTCTCATATAACAGTAAGCCCTTGTTTGTTTTTAACTGTGATTTGTTGAGCAAGCCAGAGGCAGTTTTGCAGATCAACAAAATACTGTAATTAGGTCTTACTGGATTAATTTTAACTATTCTTGTTTTGCATCTTTATAGTTGGTTTCAGACTATAGGAGAAAAATAACAAAAAAGTAATTCAGAAAACCAAAAAGAATTGATTCCTGCTTGTAATCCATACAGTAGAGCAGGGGTGTCAAACTGTTGGCCTGCGGGCCGGATGTGTTGTGGCGAAACCGCGCCCACCCCATTGCCGGCAATGGAAAAAAAGTCACAATACATCATGACATGTCACATGACGTTGCGAGTTTGACACCCCTGCAGTAGAGTGTAAGGAACATAACCTTGTTTGAAATGCAGGTAGTTTTTGTTTCGTGACCACAACTGTGACTGGCAACTTGGTCATTAAGCAAAGCAGTTAATGAACCTGCAACTGTTCTTACTTCAGCTTTCCCTTGCTTTACAGACCTACAAAGGTTGTAAATGAGAGGATTAGTCACAATTACTTTTTCATCACCATTGTAGCTGCAAATGGTTGTTAAATGAGGCAGATACTAAACAAAGACTACCTGTATGCAGGAATTGTTACCTAGGCAAAAGGGACTGAAACATTTTCAACAAGATAGTATTCAAAAGTGGCTCAAAGAGATGCATACATTTCCAAAACACATTATAAATTATGGCAATTGCAAATGACTGATTCCATCTGTAGGTATTCTTCTCAAGAATTAGATTGGCTCACCACTGCTAGGTTGATCAGTAGGCAGCATGTTTTTATTCCAGATGAATGCAGGTTTGTCTGTCTTCACAACAGTTTTGTTCAGATTTGTGTCAAACCACAGGAGGCTTTTAAACTGGAAGAAGAAAAGAGAGGGAGGTTTTACTCTGATGCTTCTTTCACATGGTTTACTAGTGATTAAAAGTAATTTTCTCAGTCACCTTCTTTGATCTTTTCAGTCTTCTTTCTGTATCCCACATATCTCATCTTGAGCTCTTTTGTAAATTATTAAGTCAAAGTATAAGGGAGTCTTTTGCCTAAGGACCAAGCCCCTTAGATTTCCTTTACTTGGATTGCAATAAACCAGGAAAACTTCTAGGAAGGAGGCAACAGCGAACCACTTTTGAAAACATTGCCAAGAAAACTGCAGAGACTTGTCCAGGCAGCCACTCAAAGGCACAATAGAAGCAATAAAAGGAAAACTCTGCATTCCCCATTTCATTTTAATCAGGCAACAATATTTACCAGCTTCAAATTACTCTAAATAGTATATCAATTTTAATCTACGGTTTAATATACTATTCTGCTTTATTCCAAAGTGAGAATAGGATTGTTGTTGTTTGGGCCTGTCTGGATGAACTGTGGCTCAGTCATGAAGCATGTGCTTTTTTATGCAGAAGTTTGCAGATTTAATCCCTGGCTCTCCAGGTACAATGAGCAAAAATCTTGCCTGACATATATCTGCTAGCTAATATATTTATCTTGATGTAGTGTCTGATGTTTTTGTTCAGATTAAATGAAAATTGTAATTAACATAGGCTTTTACCTAATGTTTCTCTCCAAATATAAGTACTTAGGGAGTACTTAAAATGCTAAAGATATAAATAATTTTATAGATTTTTTAGTTTCCAATGTTGGGGACAAACTTTAATATTTCTGCATTCATGCTACCAAATTCTGGCAATAATTAAAGGAGAGACTCCAGGGGCCATAAGAGGCTATTACAAAGTCCAAATACTTATGGGCAAAGGACTATCCAATCTTTAATATCCTTATATATGTGGATAAAAATAAATATAGCAATAGCATTTAGACTTATATACTGCTTCACAGTGCTTTACAGCCCTCCCTAAGCAGTTTACAGAGTCAACATATTGCCCCTGGATCCTCATTTACCGACCTCAGAAGGATGGAAGGCTGAGTCAACCTTGTGCCGGTGAGAATCAAACTGCCAAACTGCAGGCAGCCAGCAGTCTGCAGAAGTAGCCTGCAGTACTGCACTCTTACCACTATGCCACCACAGCTCATATGGATAGCAAGATGAATAGCCTCTTCTGATATACACCTGCACTAATTTGTATACCGTTGGAACATTTCGGTATCAGGAGCCCTGTTTATAGTCATTCATACTTTTGGGTATCTCTTGATTGAACTAGTGCAATTCACTCTATATGTGGCTGTGCTTGAAGCCTACACAACACCATAACACCAATACTGCAAGAGCTGCTTACATGATTCAGTACCTGGACACCTACAGGACTATCTTCTCCCAGTGATTGAACATATGGTCAGTGTTGGTTTTGGTTGATTAATTCTTGCTGAAAGTATATTTTCACAATAAGATTGTACTCACTTCATAATTATCTGTCGATGTGTAGAGAATACTGAAATTGACATCAATATCTCCAAATCCATCCACAATTCGAGGACCTAAAACACCTAAGCAAAAAAAAATCATATTAGTTTGTAAGTTTCAGACAACAAGTGACATTTAATTTACTATATAGTAAATTAATTAAACTAGTAGTAAATTATAATCAAATTAGTTAGAAGCATAGAATGCCTTTGACAATTTGAACTGGATGGCAGATAAATGGTTGATTTAACAGGACCTATTGGAAAATTATTAAGGCAAATTTAAAAATCAAATCACAGAACAATGAATAGCAGAAAAATAACTATCACTATTTGCAGTTATAAAAATGGATCGAGATACATACAGAGGATTTTAAAGATTAATATTCAATTGAAGTCAGAACTTTTCCTTTTAGGATTAATCGACAAGCAGCTAGAAAAGAGCAATGGAAGTTTATTTCAATACATGAACACAGCAATGAGATGATGTATGCATAGAGATTGAAAGATTTAACACTACCTACTATGGAGGAATGGTTAGTGAAGTTGATAGATTTTGCTGAAATTGATAAATTAGTCTCAGACATTATATTTATGGCTGACTGGAAGCCTATTATGGACTTTTTGTGTAAAAATGAAAAAAATGAACATAGTTTTTTTTCTTTTTTTATACTATGCTTTTTCTTTGATTTCTTTCTTTCCCCCTGTTTATTACTTATTAGTTTGTATTTTTTTTGTCTACATGTTCAAAAGTTTAAAAAACATCATGAAGTATAATCAAATTATTTTTGAAAAAGTGTTTCTTTTATCCTGTATTGTTAAAATGTTTCATCATCATTATTTGTAAGGTAATTTTAAGAAACCTCTTCATAAATTCTATTTTTGGTACAAAAATCAATACCCCTATAGATATTTATGAACTGCAATTCTTAGAAAGTTAACCAAGAATCATAAGTTACAGTTCTAAAACATTTACTCATTTTAAAAGGCTTGCATAGGCCATCCATAATAATCTAAAAGAAACAAGACATGTAATTACCTTGAAATGTGATATTCCGGAATTGGCCAAGGAAATCAACAGGACAAACTGATTCTGGTCTGGACATAAGGACTTTCAAAGCATGTCCAAAGAGTAAAACAGCATCCAAGTATCCCACAATGATGTCATTTTTCAGCTAGAAGCAGTAAAAGGAGAGTTAAATCCCAAGACAATCTTGGGTGAAAAGTAATATATGGTGTATTTTTATTTATTTCAGGATGTGTTTTTCTCCATATTGGTAGGGCTACAAATGACTCATTGTTTTGGTACTGCTTTTTTTGTTTTTCTCCTTCAAGTTTTATTCAGAATTCTACATAAATACACATATTTTGTGTATATGGGTGAACATGCCTACATTTGTGGTTATTAATACTTCCCTTCTCCCGTCTGAGGCTCATTTGAAAAAAAATCCCAAGTAAATGAACTACTTAAACAAATTAATAAGCCTTGTCCTCTTCCAGAAAATTATATGGATTATGTGAGAATAATCTTATACAACATGCTAAATATTGGACAAGGTGGGTAATTTTAGGAGAGGAACTTGTACAGAATTGGATGATAGTTGGCAAAGAAAGTTGTAGTGGAAACTGAAGAAAAGAGTCAACAGCACTAGCAATTTTCAAAGCAACTGGACTGCAGCTGGTAGATGTAGTTTGGCCATTAAGCCCATGAAACAAGACAAAAAAGCTCTTGTATCCAGAATGCAAATAAAAGAGTTACCAAAGTGATCTTCTCAGGATCCATGAAAGTCCTATTGTGATTTAAAGTTGAGCTGTAATTTGTTGGTGCAAGAGTCAGAATAAGGACATTCCGCATGTAACTAGGTGAGGGACTATTTTCATAAGAAATGTTACTGGAAAAAAAAAATCACAAATGCCCATGTGTAGTAAGTAGCAAGAAGAATAACAGTCAAATATTATTCAGCAACCACAGAGAGTTTCTCTAGTAAAATATCAATCATTTATCAAAGCAGAGGTTTTAAAAAACCTACTTGGTAGAAACAATCTTTAGCTCATATACATGTAATATAAAGGTAGCATTTAATAAATCAAAATGGAATCTATATGTATTGTTTGTTCAGTACTGAAGTAAGTGAAATATCATAGGATTTTACCTGGACATGCAAGGATACTTTCAAACATAAAGTGTCATGCATACCATATAATAGTCCCATGTTTCTTCATTGTCTCATTGAAATGTTAGTCCCTTCAAACAGGGAGCATAAACTGCGATCATTCTGCCTGCATCTGGTCTGTCAGAGCATCTCAAGAAAAGATATTTTTAAACATGAACTTTCCAGCAAAAAAAATCTACATATGAAAAGAGTAGTGTATCTAGTCTAGTGGTAAAATATCACAGTGTTTCACATAGCACACCTTATCTTAACAATTTCCCAACCTATTACCATCTCCAATTTTCAATATTAGAGAAATATTTTTTTATGATTTCATTTTTTGTTGTAATTTGTTTTTGCTGTAATATTTTAACTGAAACATATTAAGTAATTAATTAAATCCATTTGCATATCACTTCTTACATCCAAGAGCTGTTGCAGATGTTTTTATGTTAAACATAAGAAATGTTTAACATAAAAAAATTAAAATGCAAACATAATGCAATAAACATTTAACATTATAAATATTTATGAAGTGTGGAAAACAGCAAGAAATTTATACATAATATTAGGGATGGGAGATCATTTCAGTAAATACTTGAAATAAAATACAGACACTGGTTTTGTAATATACTTTTTTAGTTATTGTCCATTTTAAATGTGGAAATCATAAAAAATATTTTTGCAACACAAATAACTTTTCTACCCCATGTGAAAGGCAGCATAGCCTTATTGAATTGATTTAATATATGGTGTGAGTTAGTGTGAGTGCTGTGAACAAAACGCATAATAAAAGGCTCATAAAATCATTTGTTTATATAAAGGAAGGAAATAGCTTAAATGCAATTTATCAACCATGTTTTACAACTTGTCAAACGCTTATCTTTCTATTTTAGCATTTCAAGGCAGTTAAAGAGGAAGTATAGTGATATATTGTGATCTATCATCTGTACATTGTACATAGTTCACTTAAGAAAATGAGAACATGTCCAGACGTTCCTGTTTGAAACACAGGCATAAAGTTATCTATTCATTAGCCTTAGCTTCCTCCATCTCTTATCAATACTGGTCTACGTTATAGGGAAATTACACAGAATTTTGCAATAATATTAAGATCCCAACTCACTGAACTCTATATGAGTGCTAAATAACAGTAACAAAGATGATAAATAAACCTTCATTTTTTGATGCAGATTTGTATTTCCTGTCAAAATTGCTGTCAGTCTTGCAAGCAGATTGAATGTATATCCCATGCCAAAAGATTTCGTAAAACAATTGTAACATCGTGTATGAAATGAGCATTTCCTCATTACTGTGTTGAAGTGTTCTCCACTCATCCTTGAGGCAACAGAAAACTACACCAGCATTAAATATGCTATCCCCTTTGCTAAGCTATATCCCACCTCTATTGCCCCTGTTGCAAGTAACTGTCAATTATATTTTTCTTATTAAACATATGCAGGGCATGACAGGCAAAGTGAGTGACTGACAACCTCCTCAAGTCAGTATGTCATCATCCAGCATGAAAACAATAATCATGACACTACAGCACAAATAGACGCAGAGGAATGAGCCATAGTTCTTTTTCTCTTTGCTAGTCGCCACTCCTGAATTCCAGACACATGTCAAATAAAGTGTCTGTGTGCGCGCGCGCATGTGTGTGGGTATGCGTGTGGGTGTGCATGTGCATATGTGCCCATATATACATACATATTTTAAAAATATGTATGTATACAATTATAATTGTAATTCATACCCCTACCAGAGGCCTGGGAGTTAAAGGGTTGCATGCAGTATTTTAGTTGTTCCTATCACTGCGCTCTTCTGGATAGAGAGCTCTGATGCTGTTCCTGAGATCTGTTGGATCAGAATCAGGAACACTGCTGGCAGTGATTCTTGATGGTTATTTATTTATTTAGTGTATGGCATCTACAGAGGTCATGCAGTCACTGATTCTAAGGAAGCTAACCATTTCATTGCTTCTGAGGTGGCTGCAGTGAGATTGTCCCAGGTGTCTTGAAATTTCCTGAGGTGACATTCTTGAACTATATGTGTTATATTTTGTTCTGGACCACCATGGTCACATTGCAGGCTCTTGGCCATTCCTCACCCAAAGAGCTTTGCCTTAGTTCTTAGTTCTTGATGGTGGTGATAAAAGAAATATTTAAAATTTCTCTTCATCCTACCCTTTTTTTTTTCATATTGTCACTAACTGCCAGCTCTGCAATTTCTTCTGTTCTGGAAGGAAAGGGATGGAGGGGTGGGAGATATCTGCCTTGGAATTTTAATGTTAATATTTAGTCTATTATACCACTTTATACTCTTTCCACTATGTATTCAAGATGGACAGTGATTAATATTTATATGTATTTATATGTAAGGGTATAGTTATATACATATGTATATATCATGTTTATATGTATACTATGTATGTGTACACTTTTGAGAGCAGAAAACATAATTTCATTTTTAATATGTGCCAGTGTGCCCACACTAAAATGACAATAAAGGTTATCTTATCTTATCTAGCTTACTGTTACACTATTCTATTACTGACTATTTTAGGCACCATTATACTGTGTAACAGAGCTGCATCCAGCTCTTGTGAAAGTAAATACCATAAATATAACACATTTTTGTGGTGAGGTTTGTTTTATCTCTGGCTCACCCTTTTTAAGAAGTCTTGCTTTCTGGGACTTCCCTTTTTTCTGTTGGCATCCCCTCTACCTCTGGGACTTTTGCCAAACTCAGGGATTTCTGGCTTATTGCTTTTGCCCTCCAGGTAGTCAAATAATTATCCTCTAATTCAGCCTCTCTCTTTGTCCTCTCAGATTGATGCTCTTGAACCCAAAAATCTGTCTGAACATGTCTCTGGGCTGGACAGAATTGTTCAAGAAATATTTTTTCTTCTACTGCTACTACTATTACTATTTAGGTTTTAATCAATTTGATCCCTGAATAGGATGCAAGAACCATTTGGCTAAGACATCTGTTGCCCCATTGTCCACAAAGGATGATCTGGCTGGCTAGGTGGATGTGTCCTTCCTACCTCATTGTAACATACAGTATATGCCCCTCAAAAAACTGTCCATTTGGTGGAATACGAGACCATATCAGATAGAAACCATGTATCATTCTTCAGTCAACAGTATATGATAGCTATACTCCTACAGGAGCCTCCAAAGAAAATCAAGGTTCATTTACAGAAAAAAACTAGAGATGCCTAAATGCACCAAATGAATCAAATAAGCTTTTTTGTGAGTAGCAAGAATGTTCTCTCAATCCCTGCCATAGGTGTACTAGATTACTTCTGTCAGAAGAAAAATACCAACTTGCCACCTGAGTCATTCCTTTCACAGGCAAAAGTCACAAACAAAGTTATAGAGATGCCTAAAAAGCTTTTCATCTTATGGAGGCTAAAGATGACAAAAGCATGTCTCACCAGGAAGCAAAATCCCCTCAAGAAAAGGAAATTTCCTAAATCATAATACTATGTCAGGCCCCCTCATAAAATTTCACCTCTAGGAAGATCTGCACATCAAACATGCAACTTGTGATCAAAGTCCATTTGGATTTCACACTTTCCCGTGGCAAGAACACCTCAATTTGCACATCTAACATGCTTCACGATCAAAGCCCATTGTCACTATAAATACTTCTATTCTCAGCTTCCTAATCTCCTACATAGCATAACAGAGTTGGAAGGGACTTTGAAGGTCATCTAGTCCAACTCCCTGCTCAAGCAGGAGAGTCTATACCATTTCAGACAAATGGCTGTCCATTCTCTTCTTGAAAATCTCCAGTGATGGAACACCCATAACTGCTGAAGGCAAGCCATTCCACTGGTTGATTGTTCGTGATCACCATTAGGACATTTCTCCTTAGTTCTAGGAGAACTAACTAAGACTTAGGAACAGCTTAATTAAATTCTCTAATTACTGAATCACAGATAGTTTTCAATTATTATATTCAGTTTTCCAGCCTCAAATCTTCAAGCTAGCACTCTTGTGGCACTAACATAATTTATAAGGCTAGCAACCTCTTTTTGAACTCTCCAAGCATTTGCTGCTCTTTGTCTAAATCTTGGCCTTGGCTAGTATCAGAAGATTTACAACATGATGATAAAAGCTCTCAGGCTATAATTGCCTTCTTTCTAGTCTTGCACAGGACACAAAGACTGCATTTTGTTAATAAACATATCTCAGATAAGTAGCAAAACCCTAAGAAAACCTAATGTGCAGGAACATAAATTATATGAAGGATGCAAACTCCATTGCTTATCCCCTTAAATCCTTAAACAAATGGGGGGGGGGGAAATACCATAACAGTACAAAAAAAGAAAAATGGTGATAGTCAAGAAAGATAGACAGATCACACCCCTTCCAGTCATCTTTCCTGAATCTCCTTAGAGAAGTAGTAAAAATGCCAGTTACACCATGACATGCTTAGAAAGCAAAAGAATGTTGATAATACTTGAAAGTGAGAAATGCTATGGTTTCCCAAAAAAGGTAGCAATTCAAATAACAACAGTAATCTTTATTCCACACAGCCTTTGTTTGCAAATAAATTATTGTCTTTGTAGTTCTGCTTTTATTACCTCTATTACCTTTATCACCACTATTTCTAATCTCACAGATTACATCCATATTTTGCTAAGGTGACCAACTTTTTTACAATGAGAAGGAGGACACAAATAAATTGAAGAAAAAAAAGTGAGTCTAATGCGTGCGTGTGTACCGTGTCGTGTTTCGGTAAGAAGTAAACAAAGCCACTTGGGTGCGGCGCACTCTTGCGCGCGGCGCACTCTCTCAAAACAACTCTCCTGTGCAGAGCACATGTGTCTCATAATCACGTCTTGCCGCACTGTACCGAGCCTTGACGAATCGTCATGTCAAATACAAATACGTCACATCACACGCAACGGATCGGATCGGCATCGATCAAATACAGAGATTTACAGATTAGTCTTCAAATATGGAAAAGGAGGACATGTAGGAGGACACTTTTCGAGAGAGGATAGAACTTACAAAAGAAGGACTGTCCTCCCTAAAGGAGGGAGACTGGTCACCTTACCTTTGCATAAAACTGGGTGTGGGGAGCAGTCACATACAGGCCCTTTTTTAAGTATTGCAGCCTCTGGTATATAAACACAATGTATGCTTTGGATGGAAGAGTGTTGCTGGTCTCTTTTACTAATGAACTTTAGTAGAGAAATTTTTCCTAGAGTACGTATCTTTGGCCCTACAGCATTACGTCCCTAGGTACATAACAAATCATGCAGGAAATCACGGTTTTAAAACAAGTACTATCCCCTCAGGCTTTGAGCTCAAAAGCTACTAACTTGGACACGAGTGGAGAAGAAATTACTCTGTCTCCCTCCATAAGGGAATTCACTGGTTGTAAAGCAAATATTCATTTGCATAGGTTATACAGAACTTAAAAATAAGTTTAATTTGAGAGTTACTTTGGTATAGAATATATATAAAATTCCCTTCTCCCCCTTAGGGGTGGTATTTGTCTTCCTCAATCTAAGAGCCTGAGCGTTTGAGGGTTCTGAGTAGCATCTTAGTTGAAAGAATACACACATGTCTATTCAGATTCCATTGTTTTCTTTTATTATTCTTTATTTGTTTTATAAAATATGTACCTGTGAAGATCTATCAGGATGAAAACTATATTGTTATCCACCTCTTTATTCCCAAGGGCTATTTTGATATCATCTGGAGTACCACATGTGAGAATTACTGTTAAAAAAAGTAAGAGAGAATGAGAAATAATAAATAATAAATATTTTGCTTTATTTTTTTAAAAAAAATATTTGGAACATGAAATAACATTAAAGCAGTAAAACTGGGAATCTATTACACTGAAAAAACAACAACCTAATAACCAAAACCAGAGAGGTTAATACCAAAAGTTGAAACTTAGTATTCTGATGGTTATCAAAAAAGAGTATGGACTTCCCCTATTTTATTGTTAAAGGAGCATATGAGAATAGACAGAAAACAGAATTTATAATGACTTTGAAATGTGTGTGTGTGTGTGTTCCCAAAGTCATTATAAATTCTGTTTATATATATAGTGGAGCCAACACCTACAGGAAAATGGAGAACCAGCAAGTTGACTGGCTCTTTATAATTCCTCTCTAGACAAGGAGAAATTTTGAGATCACCCTCAAGTGCTCCATATAGTTGCTCCTGTGGGAAAATTATAACAAATCAGATTCTTAACTTTATTCTTCATATTGTCTCAATCACCCATAGAGAGGTCACACATTTCCCAAACCACCTTTAATCTACCGACCATTCTCAAAATAAAATAAATGATTAAAAACACCTCATTGCCCCCATCAGAGAAATGGAACCCCTTCAAGATTAAATCATAATACCAGACCCCTCACAATAAAACCACAATTAGAAAGGCATCTACGCTTCTGAGGGCAATCTTCCCTCCCTGGACTTCATATCCTCAAGACAATATCTAGATATACGCATCTAATATATACCTCATAATCAAAGCCCAGGGCCGAAACACCTCAATCTTTATATCTGGACATCAAAATCTCTTGTCATTATAAATACCTACTTATACACCCCTAATTTGGTATCTACCACCAGAAGCGAACCTCTTTGTTTTTGGGAATAAATAAATCATCTCTTGTCCAACGGCATGTCTAGATTTCATTTTGATTTGTTCATGCACAACCATGGCTTGAATTGGAACCTCAGTGGTTCTTCTGACACTCCTCATGAGGAGACTGCAAAACAACAGTCTCTAAACAGGCAGGTTTAGAGCTATGGGAGACAAGGAAATAGATATTTTGCTCAATCCATGATTGGTGCCTTTTCAGCTGCTAGGGCCTTTTACAGAACTGTAAATGCCTTACACAGTGCTTTTTTTCTAAAAAAAAACAAAAAAACAAAACGGTGCCAGAACTCACACATGTCATACAACCTGCCTTGCCTACCCTACAAGGTTCCATCCAAAAAAGGTGCTGGAACTCCATTCTGGGCATTCTATAAGAAAAAAAGCCCTGGCCTTACAGACCTTTTTCAATCCTTGGTTTTAAATACAAGTTTAAAGTTTTAAACTTTTTGTGTGGGTCACATCCTAGACATAAATTGTTTCAACTCTTCTCCTCAGGATGCTGCCATAGGGCATTGCATGCCAAAATAATTAGACACATGCTATCTTGTGCCATCATTCTGCTAAACACCAATTCCCACAGCACTGTCTTATGTCTAAAGATATTTATCCATGTAGTAGGGCTGTATTACTATTATCCTTCTTATCTTTCCTTTTACCTTCTACTATTGGTATCTTATGATGATATTACTTTGTTGTTTGTATGTACACTAAGAGATGCACAGGAGACAAATTCCTTGTGTGTCCAATCATACTTGACCAATAAAGAATATTCTATTCTTTTTTTTAAAAAAAAAAACCCTGGAATAAACAGCAAAAGGATGGTTAAAATTTTGGTTTTAGAAAGTTACAACTAAACTAAGGGTCCAGATAAATTTGAAATAACATTTTGGAACTAATTAAAATAATCTGTCCCATGAAAGCACACTTTTCTTTTGAATACTTTTTTAAAAATGGTAAAATAGAACTTTGAAGTTGGACACTAGAGAGAACTTGATAGAACTAAAAATCCCAATACTACTTATATTTGACTTATTAATTCAGAATGAAGCAAAATGTTTTAACATTGGACATATTGAGGGATATTTTTGAACTAATTTTAAGAGTCTACCTCCATAGATAGACTGTGTTTAAAAATATTGTGGAAGAGGAACAAGTTTTCCTGGACAAAAGTGAGAGTGATTTAAAAATGGCAAGCTACAGGAAAAATATAGAAAAAGACATTATACTGGACATACTGAAGAAACTGGCTGATGTCGTAATATTTAAAGGAGTTATACAAATAACAAACCAAAAGAATGACCTGATTCATCTTCATATATTGGATTTACAAAAGTGGCTTCAAGGAACGAAAAAAATACAAAAAAACCCCACATTTTAGGACATTATTTCAAGATAAAGTTTGTTAAAAATAAAAGGAAGGAATATAAAGTTGACTTATTTGATCAAGGTATAATTAGATATGTTGTTATCTCTGGTAACCCTTAATGGCTGATTGGGGCTGAAATGACAAGGTTTTAAAGGATTTGTTTATAGATAAGAGATGGGATATGGGAAAAAGAGATCATTTGCTGTATTTTAAAAGAAGGTGATAAGTGCCCTGCCTCAAGTTTCAGTCCCACTGGCATGCATGGTTTTTCAGGAAATTATCAGTTTTACTTCAAGGCTGAAAAGCTAATAATGAAGCAAAGAAATGTAAACAAGCCAAAGACTTGCCTGCGAAGTTTGTTTTGAAATAGGAGTACTCAGAAGAAGAGTTCAAATTCAATCCAAGTTTTAAAGAGCTAGATCCATATTATTAGACAGTCCAAAGGTCAGAGTTTAAAGAGAAGACTCCACATACGAGTATCATGCATAGCCAAATAGAAGTTGTTTCCAGCAAAGAGAGCCTGATTCAGGACTGTTTCTTAAATAAGGGTACAGTCAGCTGTCAATAATGTTTATATCTTTGCTTGGACAGCAGTGTAATAACCTTCACTGTGCTGCTCTCTTGTTTACTCATCTGGTACATCAGGGGTGTCAAACTGCTGACCCACGGGCCAGTTGCATCATGCAAAGGCCATGCCCACCCCAGCTCCTGCAATGCAAAAAAAGTTGCAATATGTCTCAACACGTCATGTGACAGGGCAAGTTTGACACCCGTGTGGTACATGGATTGGAAGGCATTACATCATCCTCATCTGATTTTTCCAGCTGCTTGGGTGGCCCCTATGTTTGATCAGGCTCATGTGATTCCTCGCTCTGTTCTTCCAGACCGAACTGAAGCAGCTTCTTCAGGGTCAGATTCAGACTCAGAATCTGAATTCTGAGCCTGGGCCATATCATTAAGTTACTAAAATTGTTTATACTTGTGAAAAAGAAGGAAGACATTTCTTTATATCTTTTTTTTTACTATATTCTCATGTTTTCTGTTTTCTGTTTCTTTTCTGCATCTTTTATGGTGAAACCAAGGCTTAATCTTTGTGCTTCTTTGTCCCATCTGCATAGTGCAATGTCCTTGTGGCCTCCTGTTTCTTGGAGACAGGAAGGGTTTCCACCTGTCTCCTGTTACAGGAACAGAGTATCTAGGTTTCAGGTGGCTGGCTTCTGAACTTACCAGAACTATTACTTATCCCGCTTCTATGGTTGGAACTATCCTTTCTCCATTCTTTTATAACTTAGCTTAGCAGTTCTCATCTCTCCTGATCCAGCAGCCTTGGAAGAGTCAGTAACTCTTTGCTTCTATTTGTATTTCTGCTGATCCTGAATAATTCTCTCTGCCTACCAGTTCATCCCTAGAACCTAAAGGAGGAAAGGAATTGGGAAAGTAAAGAATATCCATCTCCTCTAGAGAGAATATAGCAGGCAGGGAAGTCATTCAACATCATGACCTCCTGTTCAGATACTTCCCAGTCCAAACCCAAAGGTGTTTTCCAAAAGGCAACTGGACTTTCTTGGTTTTTTCCTTGAAAATATTTCATTTTTCATCCAAGAAACTTCTTCATAACTGAACATTTTCAAGGAAAAAAACCAAGAAAGTCCAGTTGCCTTTTGGAAAAGCACCTTTGGGACAACCATGATCTGGATCATTGAGAATCTCTATACACATATTCCCAGCTCAGATTTCTTCCACTATAGACTAAGTTGGAGTGGTATGACAACAAGAACTGTTTATTACATCCAGTAACCAACAGCTAAAAGCGTAATATTCCATTCATTCTGGTTTAAGAAGAGTACCCATTTGTTCCAATAGATCAGAAATATATGAGATAAATGTTCACTTCTGTTAAAGGTGTCTTAAATACTGTCTAGTTTGAAGTACATGCGGGAAATTAATTTTCTATTGGTAGTTATCCAATCATCCAATCACCCATAAGCTCCTTAAGTTCAACTTCCTCCTGCTCCAAGTTCAAAGAATTGGTAAGTGGTGAGACTGCAATGCAAGGCTTAAATCTGCATGTTTATTATAAGTGGAATGCTGCTAGCTGGGGAGTTCTGGGAGTTGAAGTCCACACATCTTAATTTTGCTGAAGTTGAGAAACACAGTAAAACCAACACATACTATTCTTGTTACTGCTAACTGTGAATTTGCTCACTGAGGAGTGATCTATGCCTTCTAACTCTCAATGTCTTATTGGGCTGAAGACAAACATAAGGAACAAAATATTCTACCTTGCATGAAAAAGTATTAGCCTGTTTATTTTGTGAGTAGGAATATTAATTACATGAAAGTTAAAATGGAAGAAAAGAAATTGCACAGGTTTGATCATGTGTGACCCATTGTAAAATGTTTCTAGAAGTTCCAAGTTATTTTGTTTTGTGTGGTGGGAGATGAAGCATCTAGAGCAGGGGTGTCAAACTCAATTTCATTGAGGGCCGCATCAGCATTGCGGTTGCCCTTGGGGGCCAGGTGGGTGTGGCCAGGGTGGGGGCAGCCTACTGGGTGGGCGTGGATAGAGTGGGTGTGGCCTATTGGGTGGGCATGGCCAGCTCTACATCATTCGCATCAAGGGTGCCTGTGGGGGCCTGGGCAGGAGTGGGACAGATCTGACAGTCTCTGGCAGAAGGGGGTGGGACCAGGGCAAGTGCCAAGGCATGGTCCACTGGAGGAGCCTCACTGTTCCTCTCAGGCCATGCGGGGGGGGCTGGATGGTGGAGCGGGCTGTCCGGAGCCCTGGGCAGCAGACGTCAAACGCCCAGCCTGGCCCTTGAGTACCCACGGCACCAAACCCAGCCCCATTTCTCCAAAGGGGCGCCCAGCTGCACTTATCTTCTCCTCAAGGCTGCTGCTGCTGTGCTTGCTCTCCTTAGCCAGGTTGCTCATGATGGATACGAGGGCAAAGTCAGAGGGAGGCCCATTCCCTCTCCATGGGAGGAGACCCAGCTTTGTATCCAAAGCTTCCTTAGCAATAGGATGAGAGATCCCCAGGACAGGCCAGGAGGAGGAGGCAAGGGGATGGTGAAAGGGCAGCAGGGCAGGACTAAGGCAGGAGTTCCCTCAGACCCTCCCTCTCCTTTCCTTCTTTCCTTCTTTCCTTCTTTCCTTCCTTCCTTCCTAAGTACAGAGTGGTGGGAAAATATTTGAGATGAGGGAGGGAGAAAAATAGGCAAGAAACACAGCTGGGGAGATGTTACCCTTTGTAAGGAATGAAGAAATGCACCATCACCTGGAAGTAGCCTGCACATGGCCCTCACCTACTTCACATATCTGGCTTGGTGGGCTCTGGGAGAGGGGATGCCATGAGCAGCATGAGAGTCAACATTACCTGCGCAATGCCACCCAGCCCCCAGCCTGCCCGGTCTTGGCAGGCAGCGGAGTGCTCTCCTCACAACGCCGAGAGGTTGAGCCGGGTGGTGCTAAGCTTTGCACCTTGCTGCCTGCTGAAACTGGGCACACTGAGGGCTAGGCAGCATTGCACTTCTCATCAGATTCTCGCCACCCAGCTCAACTCTTGGCACTGTGAGGAGAGGGCCTGCTGTCTGCCGAAACCCCTCTTCCGGAGCCCATCAAGCCGGATAGGTGAAGTAGGCGAGGGCCATTTGCTGGCCACTTCCAGGTGATGGTGCATTTCTTCATTCCTCACAAAGGGTGACATCTCCCCAGCATGCACCCAGGGGGCAGGGCCGATGAGGCAGGGCCTGGTTCCTCGTTGTTTCCAGATGGCCTTGTGGAGCTAAGATTGAATGTGTTTCAGCATAGATGGCCACCACAAATTGTACATTGAGTCCTGGGCCAGGGCCAAGGCAGAGGGGGCCGTTCCCTCACTGTTTCCAGGATGGCTTCACGGGCCACATGAAACCACTTCGCGGGCCACATCCAGCCCCCGGGCCTTGTGTTTGACATGTCTGATCTAGAGGGAAAACTAAACAGAGTTTCAAAGAGTATTGATGGTCATAAAGAGAGATGAAGAGGGATTGTACATTCAAAACTTGTCAATGCAATCCAAGTCTGCTTTGATAGTTTCCACTCTCATCAATAGTTCTGTCAGCTCGGTGAATAAGGCACCTTTGTATGACCACAGAAAATGTCTTCAAACAAAGCTGGCTCCCTTGGCCAAAAAATAGAGATGAGCACCACAGCCTAGAGTCAGACACAACCTGACAGAAAAACCTTTACCTTTTACATGCAATTGTAGATTATGAAATTATTGTAGCTCCAGAAACCATCACAATCAGAGTATTTGCAGCAGAACCAATCTGAGTGCACAAATTAAAAAACAGGTGAAAAGACACCAGACAGACAATTGGAATAGTGGACTGGACTCGGGCAGAACTAAAGCCCTGGATAGGAAGTCCAGAAAAATAATGACAATGGATCATGCCCTTCATTCCTGCAGCAATGTTGACAGACTCTACTTACTAAGGAAATAGGTGGGCATAGAATGTTGCAAGTACATCATATGATTGGGAAAAAAAGGCATTGGAAAATATCTGAAGGACAATGAAGAAGCTGGTATTTCAGGAAGGCTTACTGATTACTGTAACAACCAAACTGTCATACAAGGAAGACCAAATGAAGAACAGAAAAGCGACATGGCGAGACATGGCCAGTACATTAAAAAAAGTAGCAGGTAGAGAGACAATAACAAAGTTGGCTAAGAGCAGAAAAGTTGAAGAAAGGACAGAGGGGCTAATTCTGGCTACACAACGAGGTGGCTGAAGCAGTAGGTGTGAACTTAAATGGACTCCAGAAGATGGTAGAGGACAGGAAGACCTAGAGGAACGTTGTCCATGGGGTCGCGATGGGTCGGACATGATTTCGCAATTAACAACAACAACAAATAAGATTATGTTTGGAAGCAGCTTAGACAGACAGCTCTGCAGTTAGTAGTAGTAGTAGTAGTAGTAGTAGTAGTAGTACTTGATAGATACTGTTATTATAATCAATTTCAATAAAAGTAGTGTTAGGCATCATTAAAATTGTGCCCACCAAGCCAGTCTATCTAGACCTGTGGATTCCAGATACAAAGGCCTTACCATTGCTTTTTCGATCTGAACTTTTCACAATATCTTGCAGGTCTTCTGGGCTCCTTATAATTTCCTTGAATTTCATGTATTTTGAGATATCTGTAATTGAAGCATCTAGTGCATTCATATACCTGGGATTGAATAAGAAACAACAGGAAAATTAATATTGGACAGTTGCATAATGTTTGGAAAAATATTTGGTGTGAGAAAGATAACAGTGTTGTGGTATCAAATTCCTCCAAATTTCAAGCTGTACACGTCTCTAAAAAATGACATTTCATGTGCATCAACATTTATATTATTATATCTCTATTGCAAAATCCATAATAACCATAGGCTTCCATCATATTAACCTTACTTTTAAAAATGGGAAGGGATGCTTTCTCTTTCTCATTCTGTCATATAATAGGCAGTCCTCGACTATAATTGAGCCTGGAAATGAAATAGATCTTGGGGGGGGGGNCTATCTATCTATCTATCTATCTATCTATCTATCTATCTATCTATCTATCTATCTATCTATCTGCCATGGTGGTGCAGTGGTTAGAATGCAATACTGCAGGCTACTTCTGCTGACTGCCAGCAGTACAGCAGTTCAAATCTCACCAGCCTCAGGATTGACTCAGCCTTCCATCCTTCCAAGTCAGTAAAATGAGGACCCAGATTGTTGGAGACAATATGCTGACTCTGTAAAGCACTGTGAAGTGGTATATAATTCTAAGTGCTATTGCTATTGCTATCTACCATCTATCTATACAAAAATTTTTACACTGCCTATCTTGTTATCCAAGCCCACACAAAACACCTTTTTAGTCAGAAAGCTCCTACTGCTCCCTTTAACTCCTTAGGATACTTTTGGCTAACATAAGTTACATTTTGTCCAGGGAAGAAGGAGTTAGACTCGTGACTCCTGGACAGCCTTTACACATCTTTGGGTTGTGTACCAACTGCATTCTTTCTTGGGTTGTGAGGTTCTGCACTCAGTCACTCATGCCTGGTCAACTTCCATTTGGATTAGTGTAACACGCCCTACCTGGGGCTACCCTTGAAGAGTATTCAGAAACTACAATTGGTCCAGAATGCAGCAGTGCAGACAGTTGTGGAGGCCCCTCTGGTGGTACATGTAACACCTCTGTTACACGAGCTGCACTGGCTGTCAATCTGCTTCTGGATCCTATTCAAGCTATTGGTCATTGCCTTTAAAGCCCTTTTGGTATAGGTCCAGAATATTTGAGGAGCCATCTTTCCCCAATGGGATTAGCCTGACCCACTTGTACTGGCAGATGAGGTTTACTGCATTCCCCCATCAGCCAAGGTATTGCAGTGGATGGTATCCAGTAGAAGAGCCTTTTCTGCCATGGCCCCCACTCTTTGGAATATCTTGCTGAGGAATGAGATTTCCCCCTCCCCCTGGCATTCAGGTAATGCCTCATAACTTAGCTATGCAGTTGGCACAGGGCTCTGAGAAACTGCTGCTGTCTGGAGGTGGCTAGTGTAGTAATAGAGAAGTCACCACTACCTCTCTGCTCTAAACCCATGGGTTTTTTAGTTGTTTTAATTGTTTGTAATTTTTATCTGTTTTTATATTTATAATTGTTTTTATATCCATATGCTTTATTACATCATAAGCTTGAGTCACCTTGAACTGCAGTCACCTTGAACTGCAAGATAAGCAGCATATACATAACAACAACAACAAAAAAAAACCTGGTTAGCTGTGGCAAGAAGATTGCCCAGACTAACTACAAACAATGGCATGACAAAGTAGCAACAATGGTGCATTGAGAGATCTGCAAGAAATATCATTTGCCTGCAAGCAAGAACTGTTAGGATCATAAAATGGAGAAAGTCATAGAAAATGAAGAAGTTAAATTGCTCTGGGACTTTAGAATTAAAACAGAGAGGCACCTGTCACATAACACCCCGGACTTAACAATTGTCAATAAGAAAAACAAAAAGTCTGGATAGTGGACATGGCAGTGCCTGGAGACAGCAGAATAGAAGAGAAAAAACTGGAGAAGATAACAAAATACAAAGACCTACAAATAGAAATAGAACAACTGTGGCAAAGGCAAGCAAGGGTAGTACCTTTAGTAATAGGTGCCTTGGTGCAATCCCAAAACAACTGGAGCACCACTTGAACACCATTGACACTGACAAATCCCCATCAGTCAATTGCAAAAGGTGGCCTTACTGGGAACAGCTTCCATCCTGTGACAATATCTGTAACACCATCAAACATCCAGAGTCCATGGGAAGGACTCGATATGTAGATAAAAATACCAAACCCAGTCTGAACGTTAGGCTGACTGTGCTACTACTACTACTACTACTACTACTACTACTACTACTACTACTACTACTATTATTATTAGTATTATTATTATTAGTATTATTATGTTATTTATTATTATTATTATGTTATTTATTATTATTGTTATTATTATTGTTGTTGTTGTTGTTATTATTATTATTATTATTATTATTGCAGGCATTTATGGATATCTAGAAAACAAGGATTTGCTGCCTATAGAAAAGAGAGGGTGGTGCAAAAATTCAAGAGGGACGAAAGACCAACTAATGATTGATAAACTGGTTTTGAAGAATTCAAAGAAAAGACAAACAAATTTGTTAATGGCCTGGATTGATTATAACAAAGCATTTGATTCTGTTCCACACAGTTGGATTGAGAAATGCTTAGACATTTTTGGAATTAGCAGCAACATCCAGAAATTCCTGAAGACTTCCATGAAGCTATGGCAAACTAAATTGATGATCTGTGGAGAAGAACTTGGTGAAGTTGAAATCAAATGAGGAATTTTCCAAGGTGACTCATTGTCACCTCTATTATTTGTACATTCGATAGCACCACTAGCAAGCATTTTGAGCAAAACAAATTGTGGCTCTGAATTAGCTAAAAAAGGCTTGAAAATTTCCTATTTGCTCTACATGAATGTTTAAAACTGTTTGGAGAAACAAAAGCTAAACTGAGCTCACTGCTGAAAAGCACTGAGGAGTTTAGCAGAGATGTTGAAATGCAATTTGACATTGACAAATGTGCAACAATTGCTCTTAAGGCAGGAAAAATTGGTGAAGATGATAGATTTGAACTTGATAATGAAGACCTGATAAAAGCAATAACACCAGAAGAAGGGTACAAGTATTTAGGAATTTTGGAAGCTTCTGGCCTATTGCACCATCAAGTCAAGAAAGCTACTTCCACAAAATACATAAAGTGAGTTGAGAAAATCTTGAGATCAAAGCTGCATGGAGGAAATATCATAAAGGCAATTAACACCTGGGCAGTGCCTGTAATCTGATAGTCAGCTGGAATAATTGATTGGACTCAGCTAGAACTTGATAACTTGGATCGAAAGACAAAAAAAACTAATGACAAAGCACCATCCTCTGCACCCAAAAAGTGATATTGATCGATTGTACTTGTCTAGATCTCAAGGTGGCAGAGGACTCTTACAGGTGAAACAAACTGTGGAAGAGAAAAAACAAGGGTTAAATCACTACATAAAAAAACAAAAGAGCTCTGCTGAAGGAGGTGAATAAGGGAAACCTCTTGAAAAGAACCAGATTGAAAGTAGAATATCGAAAGGAAACAATTGAGCATCGAGTTTCTAACTGGAAAAATAAGCCTATGCACAGTTAATACCTGAAGGACATTGAAGGAAAGGCAGAT
This sequence comes from Protobothrops mucrosquamatus, assembly GCF_001527695.2. Lineage (NCBI taxonomy): Eukaryota > Metazoa > Chordata > Lepidosauria > Squamata > Viperidae > Protobothrops > Protobothrops mucrosquamatus. The sequence continues at coordinate 43,015 of NW_015386385.1, read as the reverse complement.
ACAAAACTAACATGGAGCTGGTTGAAATCAGGGGTGCTGAAGAAAGAAATTGAAGGTTTCATTTTGGTTGCCTAAGAACAAACCTTGCAGACCAATTCCATGAAAGCAAAAATTCAACATGTCAGTAATAACAGCAAATGTCACTTATGCAATGAGAAAGATGAAACAGTGAATCTCCTTATCAGTGCCTGCATCAAAATCTCATGGATGGATTATCTACAATGTCATAATCAAGTTGCCAAAATCATATATTGGAAGCTTTGCCAGAAGTTTGGGTTCGAATGTAGCAAAAATTACTGGGAACACCAAATTGACAAAGTTCTTTAAAATGAACAGGTCAAGATCTTATGAGACTTTTGAATCCAAACAGACAGACATCTGGCCCACAACATGCCTGACATCACTATTGTGGAAAAGAAAAAAGTCTGGTTCATTGATATTGCAATACTAGGTGATGCACAATTTGAAGAGAAGCAACTAGAAAAAATAATGAAATACCATGATCTGCAAATTGAAGTTGAGCGATTGTGGAGGAAAAAATCAATGGTTGTACCAATAGTAATTGGAGCCCTTGGAGCAATACGCAAAGGGTTGCCTAGATACATGGAAATTTTGAACTTATTAGACCTGAATATTCTGACTTTGCAAAAAACCACCTTACTCAGACATTACCTTAGCAGCTCTTAGGTTCTTGGTTAGGACTTGAACTGTTAAGTTTTTACCAGTTCCAGACTGTGAATCAAATTGAAGATTAAATCTTAACAACAACAACAACAACAACAACAACAACAACAATAAATAAATACATAAATAATAGAATGAAATTGATAAGATCTAAACTGGATCCTTGCATGGATGAATCTTGCATTTAAAAACACACTGAATTTCAAAATGATAGCCTGAAAGTTTCTTACCAGTAGCAATCTTCATTGGTGTCATTCTTCTTATAGACATAAACTGTTTCCCACACATCAGTTTTGAATGGCAAATTGGAATTTTTCCAAAAATCAATCAAGAAGTAGCTCACTTTTCTAGTTGGCGTTAACATCCTTATTAAGTTTTCTTTGAAGTCACAAGACAAACCAAAACTCCCAACGGAAATTATAGGGAGGTTCAATACATGATCTAATCTAGAAAATAAATAATAACCAAATGATCTCACCATGGCCGCAATTGCTATCAGTTAATAGAAGTAATAGAAGTCATACTTGTAATACTCTTCAGTTTGACATAAGCTTAAAATCAATATAAAACCAAAATAAAGTAAGCTGTTTCTTTCAGAAAAATGATTTAGTAAATTACACAAGTAGTTCTTATAGTAAAAGTTACAGTATGGACTGCTTCAGTTGACTCTTTCAATCAGTTAGACAGCTATCAGTGGCATTCATAATATTAAGATCCTGTCCTCCTCCCATCTATTGTTCTATTACCCATCAATCAGGACTCAGCGAGAGGGCACACACTCCTTGGGGCCTACTTTGAAAGAGGGCATCCTTAGAGTTTTATCCTAATTTTTTAAAATATGTTTAATTTTCCTCTTATGTATACTGAATATTTCATGAGTAGATATTGGGCATGGAAAATGACTGGACAAATTCCTTTGATCGTTCATCTGTCAATGTACCTGCAATTCTAAGGTTACCAAGTCTGGGTCTCAGAAATATGGACAATCCTAGAGAGCAGCAAAGAAATAGATTATCTATATTTCTTTGCTGATATCTAATTTTTAATAGCTCTAATATTTATACATAGGGCCAACACCATAGCAACTCTAGTCTATTAGCAAGTTCCAGGACTTTCACTCAAAAATGTAATTTCCTATGGAATATTTACTACAATTGAAATATTGTAGTAAACTGGGTATGCTGCTGAATCTTGCAGACTCAAGTAGCTTACAACAGCATAAGAAAATGTAAGCTGAGAAAGAATCTGAAAGTATAATATTTGATACATGAATCTCCTAAACTTTTAAATATGTAACAAGTTAATTCAATATTTTAATCTTATTCAAATACAGACATTCCTTGACTTATGACCATAAGTGGGACTGGAAAATTCATTATTAAGGGGTGCAGTCATTATCATGTGATCATGATTGTTAAGCAAATCATCACATTTGTTAAGCAAGACATCACATGATTGTGGTTTGCAAACTTCCCTGGTAGTTTCCCCATTGACTTTGTTTCTTGGAAGCCAGCTGGGAAGGCTACAAATGATGCTGCAATCATTGTAAATACATGCTGGTTGCCAAGCATTGAATTGAGATCACGTATCCATAAGGATTATGTGATGGTCATAAGAGTGAGGACTAGTCATAAATCACTTTTCTCACCACCATCATAACTTTGAACAATCGCCAATGAATGGTCTAAGTTGAGGATTACCTGTACTGGTTGATATTTATCATTTGATATGTAGCAAATGAACAGGCAGGACCCAGGATAACACACCCTCGTTTTTTATAGGTCTATAATATAAAAGATCAAAATAAAGATGTTAGAATATGTCTCTGCGCAACTTCATCAAGAGTGCTAGTTATAGCCATTACTGGACAAGAGATCCTGTTTTCTCTCATGTTCTAATTACCTCTTGACCAGATTACTATTATATGCTTTAAATGGAACGGTCCTTACACACCATCCTGAAGTTACATCTTAAGTAGTTATGGACATTCCTTGTTTTGCTCCTAGTGCCTTTACTTCAAGAGGCTTCCAGGAGCAATTCAAGGTGCTGGTTGTCACCTTTAAAGCTCAAGTTGGCTCATACCACATACTGTATCTTCAAGATTTCTTGCTCCCAATGGTTTCTGTCCAGCAGAAGACTGGAACGGATGGCTGTTTTGGAATCCCTACTCTAATGAAGTGTCACTTTATGATCCATTAAAGCAAGTCTTCTCAGCTGTTGTCTCCCTTCTCTGAAACAGCATGGCCCACCACAGGATTAAAGTAGCTCCTGCCCTATTGAGCTCAGGAAGGTCATTAATCAATGGAGTAAGATGAGTTGAAATCTGAAGATATGAAGTTGCTCTGAAGGAAAATGGTTATGGCACCAGGTTGTGTTTTTATTGTTTAAATGGAGCTTTGTTTTGCACTGCAGTTGTGAGCCACCCATAATTGTGTCTCTTAAGACAGGCAGCTATGTATAACTGCATTTATCATTGAATAATGTAATAATGTATTACAATTAGCATGATGCAAATCATTATAAGATACCATGGAATAGTGATAATGTTTAGTTTTATGACACATATTTAAGTGACGTAACATATATGAAAGATGGAACATGCAAGTTCCATTCAAAACAAACAAAAAAGGCAGAAAGGTATGTTGAGGAACATTTCATCCTATGCAGTATGTGGAAAATAGGCAAACAAAGTATAATTTGTTGGTGTCACATATGGAATGAAAGCAAAGCTAACTGGGCTAGCTAGATTTTGAATCAAATAGGTATACATAGATGTGTGTTTGAACAACCTGACAAATAACTTCCCCTTCTACACACAAATACTTCTCCTGCCATCTCCTCCAAGACTGGCACCTGATTATAAGGCTCTTTCCCAGCAGACCTTATTTCTCATTTTATTGAACTAAACCATTCAATCATAATGCTGAATGCTGGGATGCTGCCATTAGTCTCTTGGATTTAAGGCTTCTAATACAGAGAACCAGTTTAGTCTAGTGATTAAGACACCAAGGTAGAAACCAGGAGATATGTGTTCTAATTATACCTTGACTCTCTCAATGTTCGGTCACAAGCTGGTTGATCAATTTCTGTCACAACCAACACATCAATATTTGATTGATTTGAAAAAGCAGCATCTTGGGTAAAACACTAGGAAGAAAAAAAAGGCTTCTAATTCTTGTTCTGATTCTGCTGGGGTGGAAGGAAAAGGTCCTTTTTCAGGATATCTCCAGGGGGCTTGTCAGTCTTTACTCCCTTCTCGCTTGTCAGAGCTCAACATCATATCCTGTAGCAATATTTGTATATATTTTGAATTTAATTAAACTCAGTACTAGATAGTAAGGCTATGCATGTTTTGAAAATTATTTGTGAAAAATTATTTGAACCTTGCAAAAGTAAATATATCAAGTCTGTCCAGAGGAATTTTCAAGATTCTATATTAATTTCCAGAAATGATTTGAGAGAAGGTTGTGAAAAATAAGCAATCCATGAGTAATTCCTGTACTTTAGATCCTCCTCCAAAATGGAGGCAGAATGTTAACTATCAGTGATAGTATAGTCAACATTGTTTATTCTTCGTATTAGATTTTTGATAAATGAAGAGATCCTTTGCTCCCTCTTTGGCTTATTGGATTTAACATTTTATCATTTGTCATATCCCCAAGTAATTATCAGAGTCATGCATTTTGTTTCTTCGGATTTAAAAAGTTACCGCTGTTTTTCAAAAATACAATAATAATAGCATGGACATTTGAGAAACAGATGGATTGGAATCTAATTTTTTGCTAGCAGATTTGAAGAAGGAGCCTGGTCGGAAAACAGCAGGCTGATTAGAGAAGGCTGAAAGGGGCATGGATTCTAAAGACTCAGAGCTGACAGAATTGAAGAGTGATGAACTGGATTTTTTTAAGGATATTAATGAAGATTGGGGAATTGACTTATTATATCTCATTGGAAAACAAATGTTAAGAGAAGTTGCATTTCAACCTGTAGGAAGATTTTTTGAACAACAAATGCTGTAGAAATATCCACAACAGACTTCTGATTTTGGGAAATGGGATCCAATTGTTGGGAAAGTTCCCAGTTAAAATTTTAAGGAAAAGACTTATTATTAAGAATCAATCTAGGATATTTGATCCTGGATGGACTAGAGACAAGACTGTGGTGGATTAGGGTGGATTAGAACCCATTGTGTGAGTTAACTCCAATAACAAACTATTAACAGAGGGCCTTGAAGTTTAACTCTACTGTTGGTGTTACCTGTTAACTATGCTTTTTTTATACAGTAGATAGATGTCAGGTCAAATGGGTTGGGTACACAAAGTTGTAGAAGTTCATAAATTGTGTGCCTATTTTGCAAGGGTGGGGACTATTATTCTTGAAATATATTTATCAGTATTCAACTAGGGGGGGACAATTTGTGTGTATGTTTGCTTATTTCTTTTTAGGCACATTTATTTTCTTCTCTTTTTTGTCTTGTCTAGTTTTGCTTTGTTTTTGTATTTTCTTTTTTCCCTTTTGGAATTTGTATTTTAATGTTCTGAATAAAAAAAATTGAAAATGAAGAGAGAAATATCTATACAAACTAGCAGCATTAAGCAAAGAGAAGGGGAAAATAAAGCTAGTCAAACATAATATGAGAAAGAAGCATAATAGTCACTATAAAGTCACTATAAAGCATGTCAGAGCTGGAAATGTGGCTATAAAAGTTCATCATACTCACAATGAGTTGTCTAACAAATGTCGCACCTTCACAAGTGCTACTACGGCACCCTTGTGAGGAATAGACAGATGTGTTGAACACATCGTATGTAGCATTAACTTTGACAGTAATGTTGTTATCTATAACAAAAATAATAATGAATTGTAAGTTAAATTTTGAATGATAAAAATCCACTGAATTGTAAAATATTTTAAAATAATAAAATAATATGTACTACAATAATTTTAATAAGGTTTTATAGTTATTTTTGTATTATGTGCCCTAACTATATATACATACATACATTGTAGATCTTCTATATTTGAAATAAATGAAACAGAAAATGGAAATTTTAATTGAACTCCACCAGTGTGCTATGGAAATTATTATTATTGTACTTTCTCATTCTTTTGATAAATAGCAAGTTTTGTTTCAGTTGCAGGTAGAGAACTGTCTTCCAAACAGCTGAATACAATTTGAAGCCTGAATGATATTAGTCATATTTTTAAGCAATAGCTGAGTAGTATTTAAGGCAAATGCTGATCTCTAAAGAATTTATTTGCAAAATTTTCAAGCAAAGTTTCCAAAGCTGCTATTCTCCAAATATTTGGAACTAAATTCCTATCATAAATAGTCTGTTTTTCCATACTATTACTATCATAAGCACTATGCAACATTTACTCCATTTCTATACAGCAGTTGTAAGATCAATTACAACTGACATCCCATGAAAGAAACATTGTTACATCCTCCATGAAAGAACAGCATGAATAGCATTCTCAGTAAGATACATTTGAGAAAAGAAATGAGTAGGTATCCTGTATATTTGTTACATTGTGCTGTAATCTAGGAACTGTTCTAATATCATTACCAAATATTAACATTTTATTATATTAAATATTTTGCATTATTAAAGATATTAAATTATATAAATTGTATTTTGATGTTATGTTTCAAAATGTTTAAGTAAAGGTGACCGATGGCTTAAAAATATGATGAATTTTGTTTCATTAAAACCAACCCTGAACCCACATAAAAGCTGTTATGACAGCATTGGTTTAAACTGTATTGATCAATTATAGATAATTAACTGATAGCTAAAGGTTTCCTAAGTATTGAAACAATAGAACAATGCAATTAACATCCTTACCTTTCAGAATTTCATTCACCATTCTGAGCCCCAGTTCTACAGTTGGTTTTAAGTTCTCTGAAATCACTGGATAGTCAAAGTCATTGAGCATCATTACATTGATCACATATTCACCTTCCCCACACTTGTTTTCACTAGTATGCCACAGCAGCTGACTCAAGAGAAATGTTGTTCCCAAAAGCTGATACATCATTTATGCCTTATTATACTTTGTTACTGGCACTTGGCATATTTTAACCAGGAGTATCTGTCTTATGTCTAGCACTCTGTTCAACTTTCCTTTTTTTAAATGGGTCCTTCTGTTCTTTTGGGTGCTTCTTTTTCACTCCACGCCCATCTGTCTTACCTGTCACCTGTGTTTGTGAACAATTAACAGGAGCAGAACTCATGAAGATGGGAAGAGACCAAAGGTTATTTTTCATGTTTGCTGTAGAGAACATGTAAGCTATAAAACTGAGGCATTAGCCACACCTCACTAGATAAGCATTAAATATGATTCACAAGGAAAAAAAGAGGAGCCAATAACATTATTTTTTTTAAAAAAAAACTGAAATAAGATTTAAAAGCCCATTAATGCAGAGCACAATGGCTGCTGCTCTTGCCATTCTAAGTCATAATGGCTCTTAAATCTCTTGTTTTGAGATTCTATTTTCATTTTTTCATATTTATATCCTGCTCTGTCAAAAGATTCTTGCTTATTATATTCTTCCACCCTTTTTCTCTTTCATCCAGTGGCATTTTCAAAGAACTAAAAATATGTATACAGTTTCTCTTGGTTTATGCTAATTTGTTTTATGGAAAAGAAAAAAAGGGAGGAAACGGTTAATAGGTGATTTGTTTCAACTTAGTCAATTTGCGTCAAAGGTCTGGAAATATGCCAAGATATTTTCCCCCATCAAACCCCTCTCTAGTCTTATACATGCATCTACCATTGTGTTATGAAGTTGCTCTAGTTGTACATTCTGTCTCCCTCTAATTATACTTCTTTGCCTGCACTAGCATAACTGATACTATGGGGTCAAAATGGCCATCATCCTCTTGTCCCGGGAAGGCCCTTGCCTAAAATGAAAAAGAAAAATGCTAGAAATACTTTTTGTTTGTCATACTGCATTTTGCCAAAGCTGAATGATCCACAGCCTTAGGGAAAGCTTTTTTAACTTGAGCCAACCCACAAGTACAATACCATAAAGCAGGGGTGTCAAACACAATTTCATTGAGGGCCGCATCAACATTGCGGTTGCCCTTGGGGGCCAGGTGGGTGTGGCCAGGGTGGGTGCAGCCTACTGGGTGGGCGTGGATGGAGTGGGTGTGGCCTATTGGGTGGGCATGGCCAGCTCTACATCATTCGCATCAAGGGTGCCTGTGGGGGCCTGGGCAGGAGTGGGACAGATCTGACAGTCTCTGGCAGAAGGGGGTGGGACCAGGGCAAGTGCCAAGGCATGGTCCACTGGAGGAGACTCACTGTTCCTCTCAGGCCATGCGGGGGGGCTGGATGGTGGTGCGGGCTGTCCAGAACCCTGGGCAGCAGATGTCAAATGCCCAGCCTGGCCCTTGAGCACCCGCGGCACCACGCCCAGCCCCATTTCTCCAAAGGGGCGCCCAGCTGCACTTATCTCCTCCTCAAGGCTGCTGCTGCTGTGCTTGCTCTCCTTAGCCAGGTTGCTCATGATAGATACGAGGGCAAAGTCAGAGGGAGGCCCATTCCCTCTCCATGGGAGGAGACCCTGCTTTGTATCCAAAGCTTCCTTAGCAATAGGATGGGAGACACCCAGGATAGGCCAGGAGGAGGGGGCAAGGGGATGGTGAAATGGCAGCAGGGCAGGACTAAGGCAGGAGTTCCCTCAGACCCTCCCTCTCCTTTCCTTCTTTCCTTCCTTCCTTCCTAAGTACAGAGTGGTGGGAAAATGTTTGAGATGAGGGAGGGAGAAAAACAGGCAAGAAATGCAGCTGGAGAGGTGTCACCCTTCATGAGGAATGAAGAAATGCACCATCACCTGGAAGTAGCCAGCACATGGCCCTCACCTACTTCACATATCTGGCTTGGTGGGCTCTGGGAGAGGGGGTGCCATGAGCAGCATGAGAGTCAACATTACCTGCGCAATGCTGCCCAGCCCCCAGCCTGCCCGATCTTGGCAGGCAGCGGAGTGCTCTCCTCACAACGCCGAGAGGTTGAGCCGGGTGGTCGAAGCTTGTCAGCTTTGCACCTTGCTGCCTGCTGAAACTGGGCACACTGAGGGCTAGGCAGCATTGCACTTCTCATCAGATTTGCGCCACCCAGCTCAACTCTTGGCACTGTGAGGAGAGCGCCCGCTGTCTGCCGAAACCCCTCTTCCGGAGCCCATCAAGCCGGATAGGTGAAGTAGACGAGGGCCATTTGCTGGCCACTTCCAGGCGATGGTGCATTTCTTCATTCCTCACAAAGGGTGACATCTCCCCAGCATGCACCCAGGGGGCAGGGCCGATGAGGCTGGGGCTGGTTCCTCGCTGTTTCCAGACGGCCTTGTGGAGCTAAGACTGAATGTGTTTCAGCATAGATGGTCACCACAAAATTGTACATTGACTCCTGGCCGGCCTGGGCCAGGGCCAAGACAGAGGGGGCCGTTCCCTCACTGTTTCCAGGATGGCTTCATGGGCCACATGAAACCACTTCGCGGGCTGCATCCGGCCCCCGGGCCTTGTGTTTGACATGTCTGCCATAAAGAATGCAAATAAAATCCATAATGCCACAATGCCTCTTTGTTTTGTATAATAATTATATGCATTTGAAATCCAACTGTAGAAAATGTGGAGAAAATATTTTTGCTGTATATAGAATATGAGACAAGGAAGAAAACATGTTTAAGTAATGTAATAGTTTAGATCATAGCTTTAAAAATGTATAAGCACATTTGTAAATTCATTTGGGTTATACATTTTTACACCATATTCCACAACTCCCTTTCCCCCTACTATCTTCCTTTATGCAAATTCACTTTATGCAAGATTTTGGGGAAATATAATCCTAGCATAAAATAAGGGAAGGCTGTATATGATTACATCTTATTGTACTCAAATTGCAGATATCTATCTATCTATCTATCTATCTATCTATCTATCTATCTATCTATCTATCTATCTATCTATCTATTTATCTATTTATCTATTTATCTATCTGTCTATCTGCATAAAAGTGATATGTTGTACCTTTTTGTACCAGGCAACTGGACTTTCTTGTTTTTCTTTGAAGACATTTCACTTCTCATCCAAGAAGCTTCTTCAACTCTGACTGGGTGGTGGGGAATGGAAAGATTTATACTCCTGCAGACAGCTGTTCATTTGCATTCTTTGAACGAGTCTTTAAAGCTACCTGAAGGCTTATCTGTGTCTTCAGGGTCACATGAGTAGAGCAAATGGGTGTGGGGCCTTCTTGGAACTGTTGAAAGGACTGTGTTTTAGACCAGGGCTTTTCAACCTTTTCACAGATTGTACCACTTTTAGGACATGACAATATTTGAGTACTACCAGTGCTTAGCAAGGTGTCAAAATCTTGATGACTAAAAAAAGGGGGGGTTGGATTTTACTGATTAGATTTATTTGTTGTTATAGAAATGGCTAGTTTATAATATTGTGGAAAAGTAAAAAGTTGAGGTTCAATTTTAATGCTTCCAGAAGTCTGTTCTTTTTCCCTTCTCCCCCTCACTTTCCTCCCCTTTTCCTCCTCACTGTGTCCTACTATTTGCTTTTGTATTTTTGTATTTTATTCTATAATTAATAAAATATTACAAACTGTAGAAAAAAAGGAAAAAAGTACCAGTTTTAATTTCTTCAGTGGCTGTTCCTTTGCTGAACCACTTTCCCTTTGCACTGACAAATGATGAATTTATCCATGTTTATTAATATGCACCACTACCAGCTAGTTCAGGGGTCTTCAAACTTGGCATTTTTAAGACTTCAACTTCCAGAATTCCTCAGCCCTCATGGCTGGTTGAGGAATTCTGGGAGTCGAAGTCCACAGGTCTTAAAGTTGCTAAGTTTGTAGATTACTGAGCTAGCTGGTCGGCCCTTCTTCCTCTCTCCCTTCTGAGCTCTTTCCACAGTGTAGTAAGAATGCACTCCCCCCAATCCCTTCCCTGTACCCTTAAACAGGGCTTTTCAACCGGTGGTACGTGTACCACCTGTGGTACTTTGCCATGTGGTAGGTGGTACGCGACTGCTAGCCAAGTGCAGCAGGGGAAGGGAATGAACTGAAGCGAGCCAAGCCTGAGGGAGAGGCAGCTGCAGCTGCATGACTGTCTGGACTGGCAGAAACCCCAGGAGCCGGCAGGGGTCCAGCTGATTGGCTCCAGTTGATTGGCGCTTCCAGAAGCAGCTTGGAGCTGGAGGTGAACTGAAGAAAAAGGGGGGGAGGAGAGGAGAGGCTATAAAAGGAGGTGGTTTGGTCAGGGGAAGGGAAAAAAGGCAACAGGAAAGGTTTAATCCCTTTAAACAAATGAAATTAGTTTTACTCCTTTTAATTGAGTCTGTCTATGGCAGTGATGGCGAACCTTTTAGAGACCGAGTGCCCAAACTGCAACCCAAAACCCACTTATTTATCGCCAGGTGCCAGGTGGACATGGCTCACTGGATGGGTGTGGCTTTGGTGGTCATGGTGGCCAATGTGGGCATGATCACTTCAATGTTACTCATGGGGAAGGACACCTGTGGGGGCTGGGCAGGATTGGGGGAGATCCAGGGGGTCTCTGGCAGGTGGGGCGGTGGGCAGGAGGCTCGTCCTGCGGGGTGAGGCGAGGCAAGGCAAGGCAGGTGGGGGTGCCATTGTCACAGGGCAAGGTGAGGCAGGGGCCGGGGCGGCTGCTGCCTGACACCATCGGCCCCTGCACACAGAGGCCAGCGAGCGCATGGGTGCTGGGATGCATCCGGCCATGTGGGACCTCGGCGAGTTAGCGGGCGGCTGGTTGAAGAGGGACAGTTGCCAATCTCTGGGGCATGGTGTACGTGCCCACAGAGAGGGCTCTGAGTGCCGCCTCTGGCACACGTGCCATAGATTTGCCACCACTGTCTATGGCTTTTAGAAAGTTTTCTTCGAAGGTAAAGAGGCTTAATTTAAAGCAACATTGTGATATGTGATATGCCTGAGGCAACTTAAAGAGAAAAAAACCCCAGAGTTTGTTTATTTTAAAGAAAAATTCCATTTCCTTTGTTGCTATTTGTATAAAGTCTTTCTCTTTCAGTAAAGATTGATTCAGAGACTATCTTAGTTTTTTCTTAGCTCCTTTCCAAGTCATCTTTATTGGATTATGGTCTGCCCATATATTGGTTTCTATCTCAATCTCTTGTATAATCGTGCTTAATTCAGGGGATATCCATATCATATCAACTCTAGACCATGATTTGTGCCTGTTTGAGCAAAATATATATTGTGGGGTTTTTTAGGTCCTTTTCTCTCCATATATCCTGTATACAGATTTCTTCTGCCATTTTAAAGAAAATATTAGGTAGTCCTTTTTTCCCTGTTTTGCTACTTCTGTAGTCCAGTTTTCCATCTACTATTGCATTAAAGTCTCCCACTAAACAAATGTTTTGATATTCCACTTCCACTATTTTTTTTGTGTAAGTGTTGATAAAATTCTTCTTGTTTGTTATTAGGAGCATATATTGCTACCATCAATATCTGTTTTTGATTTATTGTTATTTCCATCATTAATATTCTTCCCTCTTCATCTGCATATATTTGTTTGGGGTTCATTGTCTCTTTGATATATAAAGCTATTCCTCTTTTCTTTTGTTGTGCTAGTGTGAAATGAAGTTTCCCAATTTTTGGTTGTTCTAACAGTTTGTAATGTTGTCTTTTAATATGTGTTTCTTGGAGACAGACTATCCATTTTTAATTTTCGTAGTCACGTAAAAATTTTTTTCCCTTTTTGCGGGGAAGTTCAATCCATTATATTCATTGAAAGAATCCCATTTTCTTTCTCCATCTTCTTCAATTATATTTAGGTTTTATTCCCCTAATTGTTCTTATCTGTCTTTGTTCTCTTGGTTTTGCCCCTTATTCTATGTTTGTGTTTTCTGTTTCTTCTTCTTCCCTTGGTTTGGCTGCTCCTTCTACTGCTATCTCTTCCTGTTTTTTTGCTTCTCTCTCTGCATGAAATTCCAGACTTTCCCCTTCCAAAAAAGCTTTGTATCTCTCATAAAATTCCATTGCCTTGAGTGCAGTGTCCAATCTGTATCTTTTCATGTCTCAATTAATTAAAATCCCTTCCGGAACCAGCCATCTGAAGTTCACTCCTTTTTCAGTTAGTTTTCTGGTCAGGAATTGGTATTCTCTTCTTAAATCTCTTGTCCTCCTGGGGATCTGCTTCAGCACTACAATTTCCTTTTCTTTATAATGCAGAGGATTATCTCTTGCTCTTCTCAATATCTCATCTCTTATAGATCTTTTGATGAATCTAACATGTACTTCTCTAGGGACTTTATTTCTCCTCGCATACCTTGCATTGACTCGAAATATCTGGTCTATCTCTCCTTCCATTTCCTGTTTCCCGATTTCCAGTGCTTCAGCCAATAGCTCTGTCATCAAATCCACGAGATCCTCTTCTTTGTCCTCCATTATGTTTTGGAATCTTAAAAAGTAAGATGCCTTTGCCATTTCCAAAACAGCCATTGAGTCTTCCAATTCTCTATTTGCCTGCATCAGCCTCTGATTTTCATCTTTTATTTTTTCCATCTTCTGATCAGTCTCTACTGACTTGTCTTCTATTTTCTGAATTCTTTGTTCATTCTTTGTAACCATCTGTCAGAAGTTTCTAGTTGAGAGTTTATGTTATGAATTTCTTGATTCATTTTCTCAAAGTTGTCTTTTGTCTCCTCTTGGTTTTTCCTTGTATCTTCTTTGTGAGAGGAGATTGCCTCTTGGATTGCTTATAATGCTGCTTGCATCTCCTTCTGGAAATTGTTAGATTTTTCTTGTTGAAGCATTGATTCGATTGATCTCTGATACACAGGGCTTGCAGAGGTGGAGGACAGGGATGAGGGCGTTTTCTTGCCAGTTTTAGCTAAATTCGGAACACTCATTTTTAATTCCACCCCCCAAAATTTTCATCAACTCCAATACTTTTCCCAGATGTCTGCCTTATACCAAACCATTAATCTTGTATTCAATACCACAATATATCATTTAAATTTGCCTTAAATAACTCTTATAGTTCTTATCTATAGTCTCTATAGTCCAATAAACTCCCTGAAAAAGAAGGGAGAACAAAGAAGAAGAGAAAGAGAAAAAAAGAAAATTTGTAACCCATTTCTGTTTGTGAGGCTCGCTTCCAGAGCAGTTGTCCAAAATCCAATATTATTGCTCAGTGAAAATTTATAATCCACAATGTCCTACTATTCAAAATTAATAGTACATAGAGCCTTCTCCACAGAAAATCACCAACAGTTAAGCTTCCACTGTCCTTAAGTAGTTCTTAGACTAAAAGTTTATAATCCAATAGGCTCCCCAGACAACAAGAAGAAAAAAAAAGGGGGGGGGAACAAAAGGAAAAATAAAAAATAAGGAGAGGGAAAAAAGTTTATAATCCACTTCTATCTTCTGACTCCAGCTCTAACCAATTGTCCCAAAATCCAAAATTGCCAAAATTATGCCAAAATTACAATCCAAAATGTCTTACTATAGATAGTTCCTTGCCATTCAGTCTGTCTCTAAATAGTTTATAAAATTACAGGTCAAACAATATTTGTAATACAAGGAAGCCAGATGGCTGCAAAATAGTTTGTAGTTTTAGTTGTAATCCATCCTGCAGAAAAGACAGCCCAAAAAGTTTTTCTCTTTTTCCAGCTGCAGTCTACAAGGTTATGAAGTTCAGAAACATCAAAGGGTTTATCTATGTCTCGGCATCCGGCCAAGTTCCCTCACGCCAGACAAAATATAGATAGAGCGTGGCATAGTTCTTTTTTTTCACCACTAGATGTCATTAGTTATCTGTTTTGTAATCTTCCAACCAAAAAAGTTTTTTTTTTCTTTTAAGTTTTGCTCCCATACTCTCCAAGAAAGGTAAAAGAAAAGAGAGAGATTATAACTCCCCAAACTTTTTTCTTTCTATTGTGTCTAAATTAATTTTATAGTCTCTCTATTTTCCCCCAGGAAATCTTAAACCGCCACTTTTATTGTGGGAGAGGGGGTGAAAAAAAGGGGGGGAAACCCTCCCTTTAGCTCTGGGTGTTTCCTTGCTTCCAGATCATTTTTGTTTTTCCAAGAACAGGTTTTAAAAACATAGAGGAAGGAAAATAATCTCATCCAGATTCAAACATGTTACTCATGCTTGTTAAACACTGCTTTTTTTCTCCAGAGGTCAGCAGCTTCCGACTGGCTGCATGGGTGCAGCCAGTCTTTCTCCTGCCAGTTCTGAGGGCCTCCTTGGATCAAGCAGGTTGACCACTGTCTCCCTGCAATCTACAAGGGTCCCCTCTTGTTTCGTTGCCTCTTCAGGCCCTTAGTTGCTCTTCTCTGCACTTTTCCCAAAGTCTCAACATCTTTTTTGTAATGTGGTGACCAAACCTGGATGCAGTTTTCCAGGTGTAGCCTTACTAAGGCTTTATGAAGCGGTACTAATACTTCATGTGATTTTGATTCTATGCCTCTGTTTATACAACCAAGGACTGCATTGGGTTTTTTGGCTGCTGCTGCATTGCTAGCCTATATTTAAGTGATTGTCCACTAGGACTCCAAGGTCCCTCTCACAGTTACTGTTTTTGAGCCAGGTTTTGACTAATCTGTACTTATATCTTTGGGTTTTTTCCTGCCTAAGTGTAAAACCTTGCTTTTCTCCACAATAAATTTCATGTTGTTGGATAGGGCCCATTGTACAAATCTGTCAAGATTTTTTTGGATCCAGAGCTTGTCTTCTGGGGTGTTGGCTATTCCTGCCAGCTTAATGTCATCTGCAAATTTAATGAGTTCCCCTTCTATTCCCTCAACTAAGTCATTTATGAAGATATAGAAGAGTACTGGGCCTAAGAGGGAGCCTTGTGATACTTCACTGCTTACTTCCCTCCATGTAGATGTAGTACCATTAAGGACTACTCACTGAGTACGGTTGTCAGCCAGTTATAAATCCATCTGGTGGTGATGCTGTCTATCCTACATTTTTATAGCTTACCAAGAAGTAGGTTGTTGTCTATTTTGTCAAATGCCTTGCTGAAGTCTAAGTATACTGTGTCCACAGCTTTCGCTGGTCTACTAATAGTCATTTTGTCAAAGAATGAAATAAGATTGGTTTGGCATGATCTGTTTTTAACAAACCCATGCTGGCTTTTAGTTATAACTTTACTTGTTTCTAGATGTTTGCAGATCTGTTTTTTTATTATTTTTTTCAGTTTCTTCTCAGGTATTGATGTTAGGCTGATTGGTCTGTAGTTTCCTGGGTCTGTTTTTTTTTTCCTTTTTGAAGATGGAAACCACATCAACTCTTTTCCAATCCTCTGGTAATTCCCCAGTGTTCCAGGATTTTTGAAAGATATGATACAATGCAGTGGTAGGATTCAAATATTTGAACAACCAGTTCTCTGTGTGGATGCCGCTTCCAGAAGTCCATTCTGGGCCTGGGCAACAAAAAATTAGCTACTGATTCTGCCGAACTGGTGCGAACTGGCTGAATCCCACCACTGATACAATGGTTTTGAGATAACATCTGCCAGCTCCTTCAGAACTCTGGGATGTAATCCATCAGGTCCTGGTGATTTATATTCATCATGTTCACTAACCATTTTCTCGCTTATTTTAATTTATATTTCTAGTCTGTCTTTTATGGCTAGGTTTTTGGTAGGCTGGGCTATAGTTTCTTTTTGCATGAAGATTGATGCAAAGAATGAATTAAGCAGCTCTGCTTTCTTTCTATTGCCTGTTACTTCCTTGCCATCTTCTTTCTTTAGTGGACCTACTGTTTCCTTGACTTTTTTCTTGTTACTTACATGTGGAAAGAAACTTTGTTATTATTATCTTTGACTTTTGTTGCAAGTCTTTGTTTATTCTTTGCTTTCCTGCCTTCATCTTTGCAGATTCAGGCTATCTGCTGATATTCTGCCTTAGTTATGTGTCCCTCTTTCCATTTTTTTGTTCTTGTCCTTTTTGTCTTTGTGCATCTATGCTGGTTTCTTTTTGGATTTCTTGCTTTTCTTTTTCAGTGGTATTGTGCTGGACTGGGGTCTTATGATCATATTTTTAAGAGTTTCCCATGCTTCTTGAGTTGTTTTCCCTTTTAGGATTTTCTTCCATGGAATCTTTCTTAGGCTCTGAGTTTGTTAAAATCAGCTCTTTTAAAGTTTAAGACACTGGTTGAATTGTGTTCTATTGTTTGTGTTTGCATTACATTGAATTCCAATATGACATGGTCACTCTCGCCTAAGGTTCCGCAACTTCAACTCCCTCTATTACTTATTTTCTATTAGTAAGAATTAGATCCAGTATAACTTTTCTTCTAATTCTCTTCTCTACCTTTTGAATGACAAAATTGTCAGCTATTACTGCAGAGTTTGTCTCCCAAACTCTGATATCAGGGTAGTTATACTCTCTCATTACTACTGTGGTATGTTTCCAACATACATTCATTAATTGTTTAGCAAAAACAATTTCTTCTGCTTGGTTGGGTGTGGTACTTTGCCACATGGCAGGTGGTACACAACTGCTAGCCAAGTGTAGCGGGGGGGGGGGAATGAGCCTAAGTGAGCCAAGCCTGAGGGAGAGGCAGCTGCAGCTGCATGACTGTTTGGGCTTGTCAGAAGCCCCAGGAGCCGGCAGGGCTCCAGCTGATTGGCACTTCCAGAAGCAGCTTGGAGCTGGAGGTGAACTGAAGAAAAAGGAGGGGAGGAGAGGAAAAGCTATAAAAGGAGGTGGTTTGGGTGGGGGAAGGGAAAAAAGGCAACAGGAAAGATTTAATCCCTTTAAACAAATGAAATTAGTTTTACCCCCTTTAATTGAGTCTGTCTATGGCTTTTAGAAAGTTTTCTTCGAAGGTAAAGAGGCTTAATTTAAAGCTAAAGCTTTTCGCAATTGCCAGAGCCTTTTAGTCTAGGATTGCAACATTGTGACATGTGATACGCCTGAGGCAACTTAAAGAGACAAAAAAAAAACCCCAGAATTTGTGTTTCTTGCTTTGCACTTGATTCCAGTGTCTTTAAGGGTACAGGGAAGGGATTGGGGGGAGTGCATTCTTACTACACTGTGGAAAGAGCTCAGAAGGGAGAGAGGAAGAAGGGCTGACAAGCTAGCTCAGTAATCTACAAACTTAGCAACTTTAAGACCTGTGGACTTCGACTCCCAGAATTCCTCAACCAGCCATGAGGGCTGAGGAATTCTGAGAGTTGAAGTCCACAAGTCTTAAAAGTGCCAAGTTTGAAGACCCCTGAACTAGCTGGTAGTGGTGCATATTAATAAACATGGATAAATTCATCATACATTTGTCATTGCAAAGGGAAAGTGATTCAACAAAGGAACAGCCACCGAAGAAATTAAAAATGGTACTTTTTTTTTCTTTTTTTCTACAGTTTGTAATATTTTATTAGATTATAGAATAAAATACAAAAATACAAAAGCAAATAGTAGGACACAGTGGGGAGGAAAAAGGGGGAAAAAGTGAGGGGGAGAAGGAAAAAAGAACAGACTTCTGGAAGCATTAACATTGAACCTCAACTTTTTACTTTTCCATAATATTGTCAAGCCCCGAGGGCTCGACATTCAAGGGGGGGGGGAATGGCGACGCACCCTGCAGCTCCATCGTGGCTATGCCACCAGACAGCCAGGCCCCACTTCTATGCTGGTGAGGACAGCATGGCCCCGCCCCAACGCCAGTGAGGACAGCCAGGGCCCGCACCAATGCCAGCTGGGATGCCACCAAATGGACAGGCGGCTTCACAGCTTGGGCCCAGCGCTGCCGGCGATGGACAGGAAAGCTTCACAGCTTGGGGCCGGACCTGCTAAGCAACACATCACTGAATGGACAAGGCGGCCGCGCAGCAGGGCTGCCGACCAGCTGGAACGCAAGGAGGCCTACCTGCGCTGCAGAGGGGTCCAACACTGCAGAGGATTCTGTCGCTCAGACACACAGCTGAAAAACACGGAGCCAATCCCAACCAGCTGTGACCAGGCGGCAAGCCAGGAGAGGGATCTGCGGTGCTGCTTTCAAAGGAAGGCACTGGATGTTAGCCTGCTGTGTGTGTGGGGGGGTGGAGCTGCAGGTAGGGATCGTATGTAAGGCGCTAGGAGCAAACCACTCCCAGCGCTGACTTTGTTTGCGGATTAAAGCACTTGTTGGATCGTTCCTGTTTGCCGGTCACCTTGTTGTCTATCTTCTGTGTCTGTGTCCGAGGGATCAAGGGACTGGTAAGGATGCTGACAAATATTATAAACTAGCCATTTCTATAACAACAAATGAATTTAATCAGTAAAACCCCAAATCCCCTCCTTTTTTAGTCATCAAGTTTTTGACAGCTTGCTAAGCACTGGTGGTACTCAAATATTGTCATGTCCTAAAAGTGGTATAATTTGTGAAAAGGTTGAAAAGCCCTGGTCTAGAAAACCAAAGTTCTCTTGACAACACAAGTTTTTAAACCAGTGGTTCATTTCTAAAATCCTTTGCTCCCTCATTGGATGTTGGCCTTTTGTTGGAAGTATAAGTGAAAACACCACTTGTCCTCCTAATTCTTTAACTTATTTCCCTCACTGTTCATAGGGATAGGCAACATTTTTGCTCCTGAGAATTATTAATAGTGGAAAATAGGAAAGGTGCATGCAGGTGATGAATGTGACTTGGACTTCCCTCTTTCTCTCACTTTGAATGGATAATCTATCAAATTTATTACTCTGTAGAAATTCTATGTTGCCTTTTATATGCTTTGCTTTTGTATTAGAAAATATTACATATTAGAAATGTATAAACAGACTTTCTAGTAAACATCAGGGCAGAGATTTTAAAAAAACTTTTCTGATTGTTGGAGCATCAATCATTTAACCTGGTAAAAGTAGCATAAGAAACACAGTATGTTCTAGTGGTGATTTGATGGATTTCCAAAAATAAATCTTCTGTGACAGAAAATGATTTCTGTCCCTACAATTATCCACAAACCATTTCCTGTCCAGGAGGTTTATTTCCAGAAAACAACTAGATAATCTCTACAATGACTCTTTGCCTCCCATCACAAATCAGCTTTACACTGATTATCCGTGAGACTTTGTCTCAGTGAGTCTCCATGCTGTCCCTAATACTGCTGAACTGGCAGAAAAGAGCCTGATCTTTTTTGTGCTGTTTTATTTATAATTTGTTTTCATTTATATGATTTATATAGTTGTCCATCTCACATAAGTGATTCTGGGCAGCTTACAAGATTATAAAACTCAGCAAATACAATCCCTGGAACCCAAGAATAAACAGTCACCACGCCCATCATCAATAGTGACATAGTTTATCTATCCACCTGACCCAAGTGCCTGGATCAGGCAACCAGGTCTCCAATGCCTATGTCCTCATATTGTATCTGTTGTATCTGGCTCCTTTTTGTTTAGTGTATTGGTATGCTGAAGTGCTATAACTATGTTCCTTTTCAATAAATATAATGTGATGGTCTTCTGTAAAGTGGAAAATCCACTGGAAAATCTAATGGTCTAGCCATTTGCAGAAATTGTCTCCTCCACAGCCCATGTTAAAGAGAAAAATTGGCGGATTTTTTTCTTTTTTCTCAGTTGGCGATACTTAGCAGAGTACAATAAAACTGAGAGAATCCATCAATCTTTGTCATTAAATGTACAATATTGTATATAAGGATAACACATTTGCAATCATGTTTGTGGCAGGATTGGGGTAACAAATTTAATATTAGTATAATTTTTGCCGGGCATAGGGATGGTAGACAGCAGATCTATAGATTTCCCTTTTGCTCTGCAAAATCTCTGAGAGGAAAGAAACGGACCACAATATTTATTTATTTAAAACAGTTGTATTCTACCTATTTCTTCAGTTCTAGTCATCAACCATTGTAAAAACAGAAAACAGAAGAAAAAACATTACTGCTCTTGATATTTCTATCTTAAATGAATAGACATTTTTCATTAATGATTCCAAAATAAGTTTTTGGTTATGCAAAAAAGCCCAACAACTTATTTTGGAACCATTAATGAAAAATGTACCATGCTGAAGTGACAAATTCAACATGGTACATAAATCAGGCATCATTCTTTAATAAGCACACATATATAAATAATCACTATCACTGTATGGTAGCTCATTAAAGTTTATAATTTAATTCAGACTGATCTAGGCAATATGCTTAATTGAAAACAATACTTATTTCCAAGTAGTCATGTATAAAATTGTAGTATGATTTTTGTCATAAACGTCCATGATTTTATGTCATTAAACTTCCATAAACCATTCATGAATTCTGTAAAATGTTATTCTATGTATGCAGTAGTGGTGCTATTAAAAACCTTTGGACCATAAGTATCTGAAAGAAATAATAATGATGAAGAAATTGCACAAGCCTGGTGACATGTCATTTAAGGAAAGATAAAAATCTACTAATGATACCAACAGAAACAGTGATTATTTTTTTAGTCCTACTCATTTGAAAATATGTTAAATCACAGGCTTTGTGTCAGGTCACAATACATCATGTCATTTGCCTTCTTGTCCTTCTCAGATGCTTATTGTGTATGGTTTGGGAATAAGTATTATTTTGTTGTAATATAAAAATATAAATATGAAGTATATAACTGTATACGTCTCCAAATAAATATGTG
The DNA here is from genome assembly GCF_001527695.2 of Protobothrops mucrosquamatus. Classification (NCBI taxonomy): domain Eukaryota; kingdom Metazoa; phylum Chordata; class Lepidosauria; order Squamata; family Viperidae; genus Protobothrops; species Protobothrops mucrosquamatus. The sequence continues at coordinate 21,715 of NW_015386385.1, read as the reverse complement.
GTTATAGCATATTGTAGTAAGTAGAAACAGTCTTTGTTGGGTGGTGATATCTGATCCATTATCTGACCCATCAGAGTCAGTTGTAGCAGCAACTGAGTAAGCAACTCTACAGAGATGCCTACCGCAGTGATTTTTCTTGCAGGAATGTGTCACTGGACAAGATACAGCTACTCAACACTTCGTAAAAACGGAGCTTTTCCGTCGAACTGGGACTCTTTTTTTTCTTCGCCCTCCTAAACCACGATTGGATACACGGCTCTTCACGTCACTTAAGCTCTTGGATTTCTGAGATTCTTCCCAAAACTATTTTGTCGGAGCGCCGCCGGAACTGTAAGTATGACTCGCAGTTGCCGCCCGGTCTTTTGTTGATGTCTCCCAGGCCAGATTGCCTTACCCTAACTACCTCCGTTCGCGCAGTTGCCAGGGTAACAGAGACTTTGGTGAGGCAGAGCAGCAACAGACGACCGTTGCTTTTATGAAGCAGGCCTGTGGGCAAGATGGTGAGGGACAAGAAGAATCGGATAAGGCTAGATTAAGGAGCTTTTCTAAAGAGATGAGAGGGCGAAAAAGATTAGCGGAGTCCTGTTCCCTTTACCTGTTCTTACTTCTATCGCTTTTGCAGATGCTCTCACGGCTGAAACCCGCTGTTGGAGGCGCGCCTCAATCAGCGGATAAACGCAGAAAGAAAGGCAAACGGCTGCCGCAGCTGGAAGAATTATTAACTCAGCGAGATTTCACTGGGGGCATTGCCCTTTTAGAGGTACTAGGGATACATCTGGGGAATATGGCGGGACGAGAGTTCTGCAAGTGGAATTGCTGCGGCCGCTTCTGGATTATTTGCTAGCATATTGGAAAACTTCTGCATATTGGTTAAGACTTCTGCTCTGTTCAGTAAGCTGCTTTCGGAACAGATCAGTGCTTTACAAAAAAAAGGAAGGCTGTCCATCCATGTTCTTGTTACACCAGTCATTTCAGACTGAGAACATCCCCGTTTTTTGCTTCTCTGATTTTCCAGGGTGGCAAACACCACCTCTGCAAAAGAGAAATAAATCTAGAGTCTAACCACTGTATGCAGTGGCCCCAGATAATCCACGTATTACAATTTATCCTCCTTGCTATAGATTAAATGTAGTCATCATAGCTGATGAGCAGACTGATGATGATGTATCAGCAGTAATAAGAAAACTACTGTATTGTATCTAAATCACAAGATTATGAACAAGATAGATTATAATGACTTTACCAGTTTAGGAATTAAGATTTTATAGTAATCAACCTAATTTTCTGGAGAAGGTAGGATAAACTGCTTGCTCACTTTGTAATAAGCCAAAATTCCTAGTTTATCATGTGTGAACATGGTAATAAGCTAATGTAGTAGTTGTTCTAAAAGTTTATTCCTTGTTGAGAACAATGCAGAGGAAGCAATATTATTAAACTGCAATATGACTGGGTACTATGTTTGTGCATATATGGATGGTTTAGTGTGGCTTCTAAATGTGAGAATATGATTACTGCATCAACAAATTAAGATTAAGTTTATTTAATTTATTAATTTGTAAATTCCTAGTTTGTTTTCTTCAACAGAGTATAAATCTAAGATTGATATATTAAAATGCAAGTACAAAAGACTCAAGTTTGCATCATGAACTGTGTGTGTCAACATTACACTATGGTAATTACATGCAGACACTTAAGGATAATCACAGTACAATGTTATTGCCTTTTTAAAAACCTGCATTTGCAATGAGAAAAGCAAAGTTGGCATGAATGTATTGTAACCACACTTTGCACTTCACTCATATTGTGGTTATGAGTACTGCCTAACTGACAGTGACAAATAGATTGATCATATGGAGATCCTATGACATTAATATCATCATAGAGAAATTTGTGATGTTGCTAAGTCAATAATCACTTGATGGCACATCATATTCATGACCACCTTAATACATTTCTGCCTGCCAGTCATAAAAACTGGCTATCTAAATATTTGTAAATATCTAATTAATTTAAATGTGAGCTCCTCTTTTATATATGAACATTATATATACTGTGACTTTTGAGAGGGTTAAAATTAAACCCCATCACTGCTTAAAAGGGTAGATTTGTGTATACCGTATGGCTACAGACAATAAACTTGTCATTTTAAAATAATTAAAAATTATATAAACTTGGTCACAGATGGATATCACTTTAATTTTTATTCTGCCTTCTTCCCAAGTTTAAGTGTCAGGTTGGAGAACAGGAGGAAGATGCAGACCTCTGGATTGGATATTGTGCTTTCCATCTGGGTGACTACAAGAAAGCACTGGAGGTGAGGTAGTGCTTCTTTGTCTTGAAAAGAAGGATGTTCTCTTACATTTGTAAGAATGAGGATGAATTAAATATGCCCCAAAGTGATATAAAAGCAAAAAATACTGGCTGTATTATTTTGTGTCCAGAAGCCTAGTGAATACATTATATATCGTTTTTTTATTTTGACTGAAATACAATGCATTAATTTATGAAATACAATGCATTAATTTATGACCTGCTATTTTTCAAAATTCTTTCTTTACATGAGGAAAATACTTTGAGAGAACCATTTTAAGAGAAAATGGAATTAATTTACACATGATTGTGTCATTATGACTGTGTCACTATGTAACATTGTTCTTCAAATTTACTATGTGTGAAGAATGAAATTTAAGATTGTAATGTATCTCACGGACCAGAATAAGTAAGATAAAGGATCAGTATTTCAAAGGCTTGCATCTAGTTGAAGATATGTTTAAATATTGTAGAAGAAAAGTATAGTGGTACAATGTAGGGTTGTGCAAAGTACTTACACGGATGTTTTGCAAAGCAGATTGATATGAGTAAAGTTTTTCTTCTTGAACTGCAGAAGTAGTAGTATCTTCCAGGAAACACCATACAACTATTTTCATGCATGCACATAAAACATTTCCACTGATACTTCTAATAGAGCAGAACTGCTGTACATGCACATACATACTTGTAGAAGTGATTTGGGAAAGTCCTAAAAACAGCTGCAATGAAAAGGATGCAGCTTTTTCAAAATGTTGATGATAGCTGAAATATATCTGCATTGGACATAGTAGTCACTTCTGTTTATATTTTTTAATTTACAGTTCTTATGTGCTCTGGCTGGGTTACAAGAAGAAATAAAGCATAAATTTGTCTGTGGTGATTAAATAAGGCTGTATCAAAAACTGTTATTTATTTAAGGAATATGAAGATTTAACCAAGGGATCTACCTGCAACCCTGATGTGTGGGTGAATCTAGCATGCACTTACTTTTTCTTGGGAATGTATACAGAAGCTGAACAGGCTGCTTTGAAAGGTGAGTCTGGTAATTAAGGTTGCGTTTTTATATATATTTACTGGCAATAAATTCAGATGCACTTACTGGAAGTGAGTGGGGGCATTGGTTGCACTGTGAAAATGAGACATGTGAATTAATAAGTTTGAAAACCTAGATATTAATTTTGTTTTCAGCTCCCAAGAGTAGACTTCAGAACCGTCTGTTGTTCCATCTAGCACACAAGGTATGTATTTCAAAACATTGGATCAGATTTGGAAGTAGTTGAAGTATTTTGAAATCCAGTTCCCATCATGTGCCCAAATGTTATTTAAAATCTTATAAATACCCATCATGCTATTTGTTTTCAGAGCAAGCAGTGTAATGCAAGTTACTGAAGAAAAGGAAGCAAAAGATGTTGGAGATGATATAAGAAAGGGAAAAAAACCTAACTAAATCTAATTGACACCAACTCTATTTACTATCTCTCTGTACCATGGGGATTCTGCTAAAATTTATTCACTTTTGGTCAGGTAGAATGATGATTTAAGAGCTGAAGTACTAAGTAGACATAGAAGGCGAAAGCCTGAAAGTTTCATGGTGACAAGAATTAAGATAATTAAGAAAAGGTGACCCTTTTGTAGATGGCCTGGAGTCTGGAAAAATAATTAGTTTCTAATGAAATGTGGTGGAGGAGAAATATGGTTAAAATATTGTTCTCAGGAAACAAAGTATTAGAATATGTGTAAGGCATCCACTTGTCTCTCTTTAAATCATATTTCCTTCTTAGTTTGGTGATGAGAAGAAACTGATGAGCTTCCATCAGAATTTGCAGGATATAACAGAAGACCAGCTTAGTTTAGCATCTATACACTACATGCGATCTCATTATCAAGAAGCTATTGATATCTACAAACGCATATTGCTTGATAACAGGTTGGGTCAACTTCTCTCTATCTGTTTAATAGATAATTAGGAGGAGAAGGGCTGAAAAAAATAATTTCATAGGGAAAGGGCTTTTCAATCTTGCAGTATTTTAGCTATTTTTTGCTGAGTTTAAATATTGCCTTCTGAGATCCTTGTTAAAAATGTTACTGTAAAATCTTCTTTAAATTTTTGATCCAGTAGTGAGTTCTGAGTTTAGCAAAACATGCAGAGAATGTGGACACTTAAGGAAAAATGCTAATGAAGGTACAATTATAGATTCATACTAAATATATGTGGTTAGGATTGGGGCTATTTTTTTTAGTGAATAATTATTTTTTGAGATTTGTACCTTGTGCAAATTTTAAATCATTTAAAAATATTTTTTAAATAATTGGATAAATCTGGCAGGATATAGTGGGTTTTTTTTCCTGTTTAAATTAGATTCCGGTTAAAAAAGAAAAAGACAAGAATTAAAATCCAACTTTAGAATTTCATCAAGGGCCAGAACAAATGGAGCAAACTTTCCACCTAAATATCTAATCCGAATTACCCCAGTCTTTCTTCATGTCAGTAGTTTAATTTGTCGTGGGAGAGAATCATTTTGAAGTCCTTACTGTTAAGCAAATAGGAGTCAGAAATCTTTGGCAATCTGCTGCAAATCATTTAGGAGCTACAATTAGATCCAGATGCACCTTATTCCATTTAGCTCCTGAATCTTGTTAAAACTAGAAAATAGAAAAGTAGCTGGATCAAATCAAGATCTATTTTAAGCCAGCAATTTGCTTATCATAGTAACCAACTAAATCCTTCTAGGATACTTGCAAATAAGAAATGAAAGCAAACACTTCTCTTGCTATTGTTCTATTTGTATTTGGAAGCATGCAGCCACCTCATTGAAACAGTGAATATTGAGTCTCCATGCCTAACAGCTTTTTATAAATATATTCTTCATAAATTATCCTTTTTAAAGCAGTCCAAACTAATAGCCATGCCTATGTCTTGTGTTAATGAATTCCACAAACCAATTATGCATTGTATTTATTCCAAGACTTCCAGTCAATTTCTTTGAAGTCTCCTGATCCCAGTTTTGAAAGAGAAACTTCTTCCAGTCTACTCTCTCTACGCTCTGCATTTTTATATGCATTGATTGAATCTTCACTCAGTTACTTTTTCTTCAAGCTAAGAGTCTCAAAGATATTTGAGCCCTTTGGTCATTTTGATTGCTTTCTTCTGCACTTTTTCCACCCCCATTGCATCTTTTTTTTTCAAATGTAGTGACCAAAAATGTACACAGTACTTACTTCAGAGATGTTGGGCTAGAACAGTAGAAACCCAAATTCAAATCCATTCTCAACCATGGAGACTCACTGGTTGACTTTGGGTCAGTCATTCTCAGCTTAAATTGGCCAATCTATCTTATGTGGTTGTTTGTGTGAGGAAAACAGTGCAGGAGAGACTGCTGTGTTCACTATCTTGAGACTCAAGAGAGCCATTTATTTATAAAATAAATAATTATTGACAGATTTATTTTCACTAGGTCCCCTTTCTCATAAATTCTCCATGGAAAACAGCTTTTTCACAGCTGTTGCATATTATGTCAATCTTCAGTGAGTTATCCACTATGATTCCAAATTGTTTTTCTTGATCACTTAGAAACAATGTAATATAAATTTATGCTGCAGTGTCCATGATTTTTTTTTCTGATATTTTTGTTACTTTTTTAAACAAATGTAAAATTATGTGCCCACGATTCTAGGCAATAGTTTTAGTATTCCATTAGCTGAGAGTTTCATATCTATACCATAGACATTTACTTTACCACAGTTTGTAGCAAGATGAATGTATTAATATCTTGTGCCATTCTGATGCTCATTGAAGTTGTAGTGAAGGGAGGTGGATATTTGGGGTATTATTTTTATACTGGGCTTTTCTAAGTTTTATATCACTGAAACTTAGTTGAATTTCATAAAGCAGTAGTTATATTAATATATTGATGAACTCTGATTTGGCAGGGAATATCTGGCCCTCAATGTATATGTGGCCTTGTGTTACTACAAGCTGGATTACTATGATGTCTCTCAAGAGGTGCTAGCTGTTTACCTTCAACAGGTTCCTGATAGTACCATTGCTCTTAACTTAAAGGCTTGTAATCATTTCCGACTCTACAATGGGAAAGCTGCTGAGGTATTTTGTTACTATAGTTTTATCTCTCAAATCATTCCTCAATCCAAGATTAAATTTTGTTATAACATTTCAGTATCTATTCTTGAGAAATGCAAATTCTTTGCAGTTTGTGTATAGCTATTTCTATTGTTCCTGATACTATATAGAACACATATTTTAATCCTATCTTATTTTGGATAATAAGTTCATTTAAGCAAAATGTTTATTTCTTTGGTTACCACTGTTAATAATATGACCTATTTTTAAAAAAAATTTCTTTAAAACCACAAGGCAGAGCTTAAAAGTTTGATGGACAGTGCCTCAACATCATTTGAATTTGCTAAAGAGCTCATTAAGCATAACTTGGTAAGTAGCAATGAAGTAGCTCATATAATGTGACTTATTCAGATCATGCACATGATGAAAGTACTGTTTTGTCAACTTGTCCAGAAGAATAATTTATTGGTTGGGAATAAGCTATGAAAGTTGCATTTATATTCACAGAAGAGTTCCTGAAAAAGAAATTTGAGGAAGACAAGTGGGATTTATGAAGAGAAAATAATACATGTATTAAATATATATTTATGCCAATGCTTAATATTATGTATTTCTTCATGGGCCTTCAATTTTGATTTTGCTTACATTGGTTATCATATTCATGCACTATCATTACCCTATTCTTGACTTTAAGTTCTTTTCCTATTATGTTCAAATATTTATTAACTTTTCAAAAACCTTATGTGACTGATTCCCACCAGCTTCATTTTGATGTGATTTTCCAGATGTGTCATTTATTAATTTTGTAAACTTGATATTTTCTCTTAAGATTCTGGCTTATGATTTAATTTTCTCTGGAAAATAACTTTTTTTCACAAACCAAAATAATTTAAAGATATTTTTGTTTATTCCATGCACAATTCTTCCTTCCTTTTTTACTGGCTTCTCATTCCCTTCCATATACACTGTTGTCATCTTATCCTGCAGCTACCAGATGTTTTATAGCTTATTACTCTATTAATGACTTTAACTTATCTAAATCTGTCATCTTCAGATGTCGGATAATATTCTTGGTTCTGCTTTCTTATCCTTGTTGCTGTTTGAAACACTCTTCTCCCATAGACTATATATTTGATATCACCTCTTACCTCCCACCTTAAAATTCATGTTTTCTGCAAGGTCTTGTGCTTGACCTTTTTTTTCTCTTTATCAACAGTATCCAAGTTTTGGAATGTATACATAATGGCTGTGTATGAAAGTGTTGTATATATAGATAGTATTAAATAATAAAGATGTCACTATGATTTCTAGGGTAAATGTTTAATCTGTCAACTACAAAAGCAATGGAGTAATAAATGACATATTTTCATAGTTCATGATAAACTGCCTAGTACAATAAATATGTTTAAAACATGTATGAGATTAAATTGTAACTTGTTTGCCACAATACTAATAAAGTGAGTACTTTCAGGTGGTATTCCGAGGAGGTGAAGGATCTCTCCAAGTACTCCCTCCACTGGTTGATGTAATTCCTGAAGCTAGACTGAATCTAGTCATTTACTATCTTCGGCAAGGTGAAAAAAAATCTATCTCATTTTACTGTTCACATTTTTTAGTGATTTTGTTCTACCAAATAGAAAATATATGTATTTTGTTTTGGGGATTATTATGGGGGATACAGTTGCTTACTATTTTTTATTTGTGGTCCTTCATGAGCTAACAAATTATGTAAAGTAGGATGTCCCTGGATAAATATATGGTTTTTTTTTAAATATTGCAGACAAATGTTTATGTTTGCCACCTGTACTTCAATCACATTTTTGCTTTCAATTCCAAAGTGCTGCATAGTCCTATTATTTAATGTCCCTTTTAAAGGAACAAGTGAATTTTTGCTTAAGTCAATCTATACACTCTCTTCTAACTTCAGCTGATCTATGTAGGAACAAAAAATATTTTGATCTTGGGCTGATCTTAGGTATTATTATTCTGCAATTGTCACTTTGACCCTGGTGTTTTTTTATTTGTTTCTGTGCTATTAAAACAAAATCCCCCCAGAATGTTTTGGTTTGTTACTCTAATAAAATGTCTTGTTTTAGTAATTAAATTCATCCTTTTTTGATCCTGAAAAAAATAAGTTGACATTCTGTTTTGATGCATTTTCCTTCTCTTTTCTCTATGTATAATATGTGAATATATGCAGTGCTTTTTTTCTTTAAAAAAAAGGTGCCGGAACTCACACACATCATACAACCCACCTTGCCTACCATACAAGGTTCCATCCAAAAAAGGTGCTGGAACTCCGTTCTGGGCGTTCTATGAGAAAAAAAGCCCTGAATATATGAATAAAATAAGGCTGAAAAGCCTTTAAACTGTACACATACAGTATTGTAACTTTAAAGAACATTACACGGATATTTATCAACTTTTTTTTGGCAATAGAAGTATAAAAGTATGGGAGGGGTGTAGTATATATACTGTAGCATTATATACTGTATCATATTTTTTCAGATGATGTACAGGAGGCTTACAACTTGATTAAAGATTTGGAACCTACAACCCCACAGGTTAAAAAAAGTTTATTCATTGTTACATACTAGAAGAAATTATCTTTGATAATAATATAAGATAGAATTAAATTTTTGTACCCTCTATTTTTTGTTTGTTGCTTTCTATTTTTTAAAAAATATATGTGGATCAGAGTAATTAAGTAATTAAGATAAGTGGATCAGAGTATTTAAGTTCTGTTAAAATCAGTATGAAAAAAACTGTCATTTGTGTCAGACATAATTTATTTTAATGCAACTAAGTACAGCTAATTCTTGATGAAAACGTTTGAATTTTTCATACTTAACAGTGGTGAAAACAATACTATAAGCTGCACAATATACTTGGTTCAAGTTTTGAAATTTTAGGATAAAAAACTATAGTAAAACAACTGACATGTTTGATTTTCCATTTAAGTGACTTTTATAGATGTTTATCTATATGTATTTTCTGATTATTTCACTTATTTCAAATTCATTATTGTTACTGTTATTATTTAAAAATAGTTTCTTTAGCTGATGTATACTTTAAGAACCTGGAAGATGGCAAGATGAATTTCTGGAACCTGGATGGCTCCACTTAAAATACATGCTTGAATAATGGAATACACCTAAAATTTTATCAGAAGAATGAAATGGATGACTGATCAGCCCTTTTATGGTTTGAGTGCCATTAATTTAATTTGGCTTACCAGATACAGTTAGAATCCGTAAAGATATCTGATTCAAATATCTGTGTATTTGCACTATAATTTGAATAAAAGAATTGCAAATTGTTTTAAGCTTCAGGAAACAAATTGCATAATTTAATTATTTTTTAATATTTTTAGGAATATATTCTGAAAGGAGTAGTGAATGCAGTACTTGGGCAGGAAATGGGTTCAGTGAGTATAACAATTTCTGATAATAGGAATTTATGAAGAATCTATAAATGACCAAATCGAACACAAAAGCTGGTTGAGATTTTAACGATCCTTGCTTACATAAATTTCTTTTAGTTTTATATGGCAAAAAGTAGAATTGCCTTTTACATTAATAATGAATTCAGGTGTTGAATTATAACTGTTTTAGGCAAACTAGAGCTATTGAGAAACAAAAAGGAAATATAACCATGCTTGGGAAAGGCTCATCTATTTACAAAAAAAGGTTTTACACAGAAATTTAAAAAAACAATGATATGATCATTAACATCAAAACATTTTGGGAGAGGAAAATGGAAAATAAAATGAGCATGATGAAGAATAAAACTAGGCATTCAGGAAATAGAAAGGGAAAAATATTCATCAGCATAATAAAAGCCCTATTTCTATACTGTTCTTTTTCAGAGAGACCATTTGAAAATTGCTCAGCAATTTTTCCAGCTGGTGGGAGGATCTGCTAGTGAATGTGGTATGTTTTAAATGTACTGTGTTCTCTTTTCTTCAAACATTATGTTAAATTTACTATGTGATTCAATAAAATGTTCCCAGAAAGTAAGTCCTACCCCCAAAATAAGCCCTAGTTTTGAGGCGAGGCACACACCTAAAAATCATGCTAGGGTGGTGGTGGGATGGTGGAGCTGCCCCCCATGCCCCACACCCACTTACCTTGCAGTCAGGCCTCTCCTCACTGGCCCACTTCTTCTGCAGCTAGGCCTGCATTTCTCAGTCACAGGCCTTTCCGGAAGGTCCCTGCAGCCAAGAACCAAGCTATGGATTCAATCCATAGCTCCGTTCTGTAAGACCTCTGCAGCTGAGAAGCTGTACTCGGCTGCAGAGTACAGAGAACCTGTACTCGGCTGCAGTGGCCTTCCAGAAAGGCCTGACTGCAAAATGCAGGCCGGAATGCAGCTGCAGAATGAAGCTGTCCCTTCATCCAGAAGAAATGGACCAGCTGGGCAGGGCTATCGGTGCCAGAGGTGAGTATAAAAGACATCCCCCGAAAATAAAACTTCCTGTCTCTTTTGGAGGCAAAAAAAAAAAAGACCCAGTCTTATTGTCGGGGAAACATGGTATTAGTATTTGCCAGTAACTAATATTAAATAGAAATGTTTAACATACAAATGCAACATAAATATGCTATTTTGGCTAGAATTAGGTGTATATGTACAATTTAAGTTATGAATTCAGATTATAAATATTCATGTCATAAATAATTATAGAATCATAGGGCTGGGAAGGACTTGGAAAGCTCATGACGTCTCTGATCATCCCAGACAAATGACTCTACGATCTTTACTTGAAAACCTTCATTGAGGGAGTAGCCATAATTCCATGAGGCAGTCTATTCTACTGCCTAATAGCTGTTACTATCAAGAAATTCCAATTGGATCTCTTCTGTCAGCCCTCTAAGGCATATCAGATTAAGAAAGAAATGTCATATGGGTCTTAAAGCTATTTGTATTTTTATTAGAATAGCTATAGCTATAGCAGTGACCCCCAATGTTTTGGGCTCAAGGGACTGGTTCAATAGAGAGTGGTTTTTCTGTGGACCCTGGGGGGGATATAGTTTCACACACTGCCTGCATCCCACACATGCGTGGATGGGATTTCACTTGCTTGCATGGCTCTGTTCCTGGTAGGCTGTGGCCCAGTGCCAGGAGTTGGGGACCGGGCCACAGCCTAATGGACCCAGTGCCAGGGGTTGGGGACCCCTGAGCTATAGGGACAGAATCTTGCAAGTCTGAATATGCCTCCCTCCTTCCGCACTTGATCTTTGTGTGGAATAAAGAGGAGCCTGTCTGAGGCATCTTCTTGTTTCTTGGAATGGGTTCAACAGGTGCTTGTCTGATTGTTTCCTTGTAATGGATCTTCCCACTGGCCTTTAAAGTCATTCTCTATGCCTTCTGCAGGTTCCATCAGTTGGTTCTTATTCTACTGTTGGAAGCTATGGAGAATAAATTGATACCTTCTTCTGTGTGATAGCTCTCCAATTATTTGAAGACCTCTGTTCTGTCTTCGCTTAACCTTGTCTTAAGTTAAACATATCTGGTTCATGTAACCATTTTCATAGATTTTAGCCTCCAAGCTCCTCATTATCACTGTTGCTTTTCTAGTCGTTCTTTTTAGTTCTGTAGCATACTTATTTGAGGACTCCTGTTGTCCTCTAATCAGTGTAGTGCAAAATGGAACTATCACTTCTTGTGGTTTTGACACTATATTTTTCTTGATGCAGCCTAATATTATATTTGGTACCTGTAGCAGACTGACTCGTGCTTAATCTATGGTCTACTGGGGTGCTTAGTTTATTCCAAGTATTATTGCCAAGCCAAATACTGCCTAGCTTATTTGTGAATCTGGTGTTTGCTACTTAAGTACAGAACCCTACATTTTTTGCCATTGGAAAACATTTTATTGGATAGGACCTGATGTCCAAATTTATCAAGACTCTTTTGAATCTTGAGTCGCTTTTGAGGTGTTAGCAATTTGTCCTTTTCCATCCCCACTCCCCAGTTTTGTGTCATCTGCAAACTTAATGCACATTCTTTCTATCCCCTCAACAAGCCATATTTGAAAAGTTGAAAGCACTTGAGTTATTCCACTGCATATCTCTCTCCATGTAAACATAGTACCATTAACGGCCACACATTGAGCATAGTTGATCAGCTGCAAATCCAACTAATAGTGGAACTATGCATCCATTGGTGAATTTTATGAAGAAGGAAGAAATATATCCATAGCATTCCCATGGTTTATTAGTCACTTTGTCAAAAAAGCAATAAGATTTGTTGAATGACATGTTTTTACCAAACCATGCTGGCTTCTAGCAATCACTTTGCATAATAGTTGCTTGGTATCTTTCCAGACATTTTTTGGCACCTTCACTCATTCTAACATGAAACAGCAGAAGGGAATAATGGTCAATAGATTTGATTAATCAAGTTCAGCCTCTCCATCACATCCTGAATCTTTGCATCTTGGAGACAATACACTTTTTTGTACCTTTTGTATCACCAAAGTAAATAATACATAGTGTTGCATTCTGACATCCTGGCAGTAGCTTTGAAAAGAAATGAAGGTAGGTGTATTCCCCAACATTTTTGCTACCCTCAACTCATTTGCACTGTTGTTCTTCAGATACTATCCCTGGAAGACAATGTATGGCTTCTTGCTTCTTTCTGCTCAGGCAGTTTGATGATGTCCTAATATATCTCAATTCAGTGAAGGTTAGTAAAAGTTACAATTATCTTGTATACATTCATATATGTCTGTTTATTAGTATCTCAAAAGGTGGCTATTTTATCAAGTGTCATAGAAAATCCAGTGAGAGGGCATCTGGCTTTAATCTGTGATATTTTCAGTGAAAATGTTGCTGTGGTGCCAATGATTAATTATTTGGTTTTGGTTTTGCTAGAATCTATGTTGGTCTATGTGGTTGATACAATTTGGACTTCATGGAAGTTTCTATAACTGCCTCTTTCTATTGTCTCTTTACCGTAGATAGTAGACAAAATAAATCTATCTAAAATGGCAAAATCTCAGTCAATATGTAAAAAGCAACTTGACCTATTTTTAAGTCAGTCAGAGCCTTATCTTTATTTATTGTATTTATATCTCACCTTTCAGTCAGGATATTAAGTTAGCAAATACAGTGTTCCCTCCTCTTTTTCTCCGTAACAGCATTTTCATGAGGTAGGTTGAGCTGAGGGAATGATTGGCCCAAAATGAATTGTTGCAATTGACAATGGAATAGAAATCTGTGTTAGCTTGCTCTTAGTTCAGCACCTGCATTGCATTGGCTTTCATATATTAGCCCTAGCAACTCTTACTTCTTTATATTTTTCTTTGCTATAAACTACCTAGAGTCTTGTGGATAATTTACAAAAATTGTAAATAAATCTCTTTTAAATGCTTTGCATAGCCCTATTTTTTCATGAAATGCCAAGCCAAATGAAAACATATTCAGTCTCTTTACTTGCCAAATCTTTATTATGGGATTGTCTGGCACTGGAGCAAAATCTGAGGAAGCAACTGGGGCTGACTCTCAGATATAGTATGTAATACCATCTCTGCTGTAATTGATTTTCCAATTTTCCAATTAAAAACTGGACATTGCCTTTAATTTACAATATTTGGTGCATCATTACTTCTAGCAATCAGGTAATAATGCATTGTAGATTTCAAGGCTCTAGTTATACAGTGAATATAGCCCCTTTGTTTTGACAGTAGATAATTAGAAAATAAGAATTTAGCTTTTTCAAATGACTGAAAAGTTGTTGCAATATCCCCTAGCTCTCTTATCCTGTAGCAATCATTTTCTTTTACTACTGTAGGGCTAACTTTTCTTACTCAATTTTTCCTTCATGACTTGTACAGGGTCAGTGTAAGGATCTGCCTCAACTAGATCTCCCAAGAAAGCAGAACTTTTGAAACAGGCATCATTTCAAAAGGAACTTTTATTGAGAGTTAGTGATGGCTAGAAAGCAAAGCAAGGTCTAAAGATTTGGTGCACAAAGGATTACATCAAAAAGGCAATTCAGAACTCCTCTCCCCAATGTCCAACCGTCCAGTTGAAATCCAGCCAATCCACAGGTGCCACAGTGTTATGAGAAGCTGGAGATTTGGTGCCCTTCTCAAAGTCTCTCTCGGTTCCGTTTCCCAATAGTGCCAGGCTCCATGGTCTGGAGATAAAGCAGATGTTTTCATGTCACATTCCTCTCACCCAGAGGGAGGGCATCTTGTACAGAGCAGAGCAAGGCAAATCACAACCCCCCCCCCAGCAGAATGGCAGGCCCCGAAAATGAATACATAAGCAAAAGCAGGAAAGAAAGGGAAATGAATAAATGAGTATTTGAGGGGTTCCGACAGTCAGTTAATTCAGAAATTAAGGAAGCAACTAAGCATGATCATTTCCTAAGTAATACAGGAAATTAACTTATTGGATACTCAGTCATACAAAACAAAAGTTAGTTCAGCATCCCATTCTCTTTTATCAACATGTTTATACAGAAAGCACCAATTATAATCTACAGCATTTTATTTTGGAAATAGCATATTTGCTTTCTTTTTATGTAAATAAATTTTAAAGCATATACAGTATTATAACCATGGTCTGCAAAATTAGATGTTTCATTGTAATTAGCTTTTAATGATTTTGTACTGTATTACTACATGTACAGGTTATCCCTGAGTTACAAGTGTTCACTTAGCACTCGTTTGAAGTCTGGCTGGAAATGGAGCGTTTTGAAATGGAGCATTTGAAAGCACCCCATTTGCAGCCAGATGGAGCTTCCAGCCTCTCCAAGGTTTCCATCTGGCTAAAAAGTGTTCCAGCGGTGGTGGAAAGGAGTTGGGGGGGAGCAGGAGACAGGCATCCCAAACACTTTTCGCCCTGAAAATCAAAGTTTCTGTCACGAGATTTCAGGCACCCATTCTCTGCAAAAGAGGATGGGTGCCTGAACGTGCACGATATTATGGCACCCAGGAGTTTCCATCGACTTTCCTCTCCCTCAAAGCAGCAGAGAGGAGAAACAGCGCCAGAGAGGATTTTTGCAAGGTAAGGGAGTCCGGCGCAGCAGCGAGGGAGGGGGAAGCATGAGGTATCTTAGTGGGTCGGGGAGGTCTTGGGGCCTGTTCCATCACTAGGCCCCCCCATGGCCTTCCCCACCTTGAGATACGTGTGCTTAACAAACTGCACATTCACCCACGAATTCGATTAGCGAATGTGTGAGCAAAAGCAGGGAGTGATCTCATTCAAGGTATGAGATTCACTCCCACAAATTCTCAAGTTACGAATGGAATGGGCAGGCTCCATTCCATTTGTAACTTGAGGACTATCTATCAATTTGAAAATTTAGCTGTTCAGTATTTAATGCTTTTAATTACTTTAGAAATAGAAATTAAGAATCTTAAGAGAAAAAGACATATCTTTATATGGTCATTTTCAAGAGACATAAATGAATAAATGAATGAGATGATGAAGAAGAAAAATTGACAATTTTGAGATTAGGACTGAAAGGTAGGATTGTGCTTTGAGTGGAATGTTAATAACTACTCCAGGAAATTGCAAGACAAGATAAAAACTAAACTTAGATTAATTGAAAATAATTATGATTACTTTCCAAGCATTTATATTTTTTTCTATCTGTTGCATTAAAATTATAATTCTGTGGGATGTTCTAAGGTACTTTAGGAGCTGTCTCCTGCTTCAGAGACTACTACTAGACCACTTTGTAACTCAATTAATAGAATATTGATACAATTAACAATGAAGAGTTTATTGTAAATAAGCCATAGACTCACTATACCAGTGGTGGCAAACCTATGGTACGGGTGCCAGAGGCGGCACTCAGAGCCTTCTCTGTGGGCACGCGCACCGTCGCCCCAGTCCTAGGCCTTCAGCTGGGTTTTATAAAATCTTTTTGCTTTAGGCCTCTGCCGCCGTGTGCAAAAAAAAAAAAGAAGGTTCAATCAGTCAATTTCAACTTCTTGCGGGGAAAAAAAAAGATCTTGCAAAGTTGGAATTGATTGATTGAACTTTTTAGTCCCATCCAGTTACCACTGCAGCCACGCCCACCCAATGGGCCACACGATGCATAAGTGGGTTTTGGGTTGCAGTTTGGGCACTCAGTCTCTAAAAGGTTCGCCATCACTGCACTATACACTATAATGGGAAACTGATCTTCTCTATTACTGAAGATCTTTTATATGTGGCAGTGTGCTTAGATAATCATATGTATCTTTTTTCAGGACTCACCTGAGCTATATTTAGTTGATAGTTTCTATTTTCCATATAGAATATTTTGAATATTTGTGAAAGGAATGAAAAATTTGACATCTAAATCAAATTAGAAGTTGATAGCATATAAAAACCACTTAACAAAATATGTGGATACAGAGATTATCAAAACAAAGGTGAAGCATTTGTGAAGACATGTTACTGAACATATGATGATTCATTATTTAATAATATAATTAATGTACTTAAACATTCCATACTGATTGACATTTAACGTCAGTTGGCACATTTCCATTTTCTGTATTCCAAACCAGTATGTCTAGATAATGTTTTCTACCTCCCACACAACTAAGAAAAGAGCAAACTTTTCCACACCTCAAAGAAAATGGTATTTTTCTTCCTAGACTTTGGCATAAATATGGATAAAGTGTTATTATAATGTGATCTACTTTCACCTACACAGCAATGATTATATTTTATAATTTCTGAAATTCTTAATTAGCATTTATGCTATTTAATATATGAGGACATATCGGTAATCAGTTCATACATGGAAGATCTAAAGAAATATAATAAGTTACAGTATTATCAGGATGAGAAGTTTTGTTGAACTGGTTTGCTATGACTTCTAATTTAGAAATTCGGTATAACAGAATGAGGAAGTGTTATTTAAGTGTGCAAAAAGAGATATAAAACCCTTTCTGACTTGGCCTGATGGACAGATTGCTTCAAATAAAACTTACTCTCCAGGTCAATCCTTTTTCTGTGGCAAGCCCTACCTTCTGGAATAGGTTCCATGTGAAAATCTGTATTGAACCATGCCTCCCAGCATAGAGAAAGGTGATGAAAACTCAGCTATTTAGAAGACCTTTTAATGATTATATGTAATTATTAGGAGACATTTACATTAGTATAATTATGGGTAATTTAATAGACTATTATGCTAGGAGTTCTTTGGGAGTCTGATGATATATAAATAAATAAATATTCCTCCCTCTATATAAGGCATTAATTAAGAATTGTGCATTCATATTTTTATATTGTTTTGGAATTAAATGAAATAACAATTTCACATTCATCAGGACTATATTTTTAGGGGTTGTCTAGGCTTGAATCAAACATAAACAGTATGATGCTGTATTTTCAAGATATCATAACTTGATAAAAATGGAGGCACTTGGCATTCATTGAACTAAAAATATGGAATTGAGGAATTTTTTAAGGACACAAGCAAAGGGGACGTTACATGATAGCAAGAGTTTACATGCTTGGGAGAAAGACAAAAGTAGTTCAATTTCTAACTTATTAATGTATCCATCGTATCTGCTCTAGTAGTGCCATAGTATGTACAAATACTATGGTATTGTCAATTACAAATGATAGCTGAAAATTGATACTAGCTGTTAAATGTCATAAACCATTAAACTGTTTTCTTTGTTATGCATGCTTTATTTTCCAGAGTTATTTCTATAATGATGACACTTTTAACTTTAACTACGCACAAGCCAAAGCTGCTACTGGCAATACTAGTGAGGCTGAGGAGGTATGTATCTACTTCTTGAAAAGACCAAAGGCAAGTTTAAAAATATTGGCTGCTTACGTTCTATATGTTTCTTAAAGAATTTGGAGGTTGTTATGAATAAGAGGCAATAACCTTTTGAGTATAAAATATATGCATAATCCTAGGCATATATACTCAGAAGGTAACAACACTGTACAGCAACAAAATGTGTTTTTTTTTAATACTGGGAGCTATACTGAATCTTGTCTGGGGATCACACTTCCAAAGTGTATGAAGCCAGAAAAAATATATATAAGACAAAAAGAGAACGTGGAAGATTGATTAATTGGTAATACTGTATAATTTGTAATTAAAAATCTCTGATAATTACAGACAACGTAAATATTTATTGCAGTATAATAGCAGAGTCTGATATTTTACCCATGTAACATATTGAGAAATGGAAGTAAATTGTCTCCTGCTGAAAGAAAAGGATTCCACTGTTTGCTATTTCCCTCTTCAAATTTAACTCGATGCATGAGTTGCACAACTGCAGAAGAATACTTTTTTCAAGGACAGATGGATGCATGGATGGATGAAAACATACAATATAAGAGTTGGTCTATTTGTCCTTAAGTATACCTGAATAAAACTCCAAAATATTCTGCATAAAATGGCAAGAGAAATGCTATTTTGAGAAAAGCTTCACTATTTCTAATGAAAAAGTTATGCTCTTTGAAGCTTAAAAAATTTAAAAAAAAATTCAGTGTGAATGATTGTTTGGAAAAAAAGGATTAAAAATTAAATGATTGGTTATTGTTTCTTTTTAAAATATGTCTGTATATTAAACTAGTGTTTTATGAAAACAATCTAGAATCATTCCCAAACTTAGACATGTTTTGTCCCCAGACATTTTAAAATGCTAATTGTTACCATTCAAAAGGGCCATAAAATACATAATGATGGGCTATATCAGGACTGCAAGCTTCCTTTTTTACATCTCTGCTTTTGTATTACATCTCTGCTACAGAGATCCTGGGGGGTCTTTTGATAAGGCAAATTATTCAATAAATAATTATTGGATGAAATACTTTTTTTTCTTAAGGGAAAATTGTATTTTCTTTTATAGCTGCTGAATCTTTAGTACGACAAACCCTGATTTGATTGAGGGCCTGTATTGCAGAGCTATATTTAATGTGAACAGAAGCTTGGTTTTCTTTGTTTCTTCTCAGGTGTTCCTCCTGATTCAAAGTGAGAAAATAAAGAATGATTTTGTTTACCTCAGTTGGCTAGCACGCTGCTGTGAGTCACTCCACTTTATTGTAAAATATGTATTGACCTGCTAATCTCTTCCCTTAAATTAATTTTAATTTGAAATTAAGTATTAAGTTCATGTAAATTTAATTATTTTTAAGCTAGAATAATTTTATTTCTTACAAATGTCTTTTAAGAAACAATTTCCCAAGGTTTTGAGAGAGGGACTTGGAATTTCTGCCTTGGAAATAGGCCAGTTCTTTGAGATAATCTATAGAAAATGTTGTCCCAAAAGTGCTTTTACAAAAGGCAACCGGACTTTGTTTTTCTTTGAAGATGTTCCAACAGTCAGAACTGAAGAAGCTTCTTGGATGAGAAGCGAAACGTCTTCAAGGAAAAACAAAGTCCAGTTGCCTCTTGAAAAAGCACCTTTGGGACAACCATGACCTGGATGACTGTGAATCTCTATAGACATATAAAAAATGTTAGTAAATCAAGAAGCCGTAAACTTTTTTTAAATTTTCTCCTCTTTGAAAATCAATACTGTTGAAACAACATTATTGCATTTTAAATTTTAAAATATTTAATTATCTGATCTTTAAGACTCACTGCTTTAACAACAATAAATTCACTTGTTGAGATGGGCGGCTATAGAAATCAAATAAATACATTAAAAAACATCTGTGAACAGCAGTTTGAAGGCTTCATCACCTATCAATACTGAAATAAATGGCAGATTTGTACGTTCATATCTCTGCTAACTTGCCCAAAGATCAGGATATATCAGCAGGAAAAGAGTCATCTTAAATAGGAATGCTGGGCGACTTGGCACATACAATAGGGATGGTGAAGTAACGGTGTTTTGCCAGCTTTTTACCACCTTGATTTCATAATTATGAGGTTGCTGGCAAGCTAGAGCTGTGAGAAAAACGTGGTGTTCTTTCTAGCCAATCAGCATATAAGAATAAATGCTGCGTTTGTGTAAGAAGTTGTAAAAGTGCAGTGTTGTTAGCTTGCATATGTTAATTGGTTTTAGAACTATTTTTGTAAATTAGCATCAGTAGCTGTAATCTCTAGACAGGGTCACTTCATAACAAACTTCCTATGTAGATACGTATCAGCACCATATTAAGTTTTCCAATAACTAAATGGAATATTATTACATTTGCTCTATTCACTTTAAAAAGTTCTATAAGCAGGACCTTAGAGGATACTGAAAACTGCATGCATATGATGCAACTGCTTTGTGCTGAGCTTCTCATAATTAAAGTATTTTATCATTAAACATTGGTGTCTGTTTACACGTCCTTTTATTTAGGAGTAGAGAACTGAAACTTCCACTAATCATAATATGTATACTTATTCTGAAGTAGGTTTAATGTCAACATAGATATTATATATTGTATAATAGACCAGAAAGAAGAAATTGATAGTGTAAATCAGGAAGGCAACTGACTGTATTTTCATATAAAAACTCATATGTATGATCTGTTCAAATGCTCAGTCAGCTGTGTGCTCATACTGAAAGTACCCATTATAATCTAGAGTTCATTCTCATATAGAACTTGTATATTGGCACATATTTTTTAAAAAATGTTTTTTTAATTTTCCTGTTGACATAATTGGTGTGGCTATGTTACTTCTCAACTTATTTGAACAGCCAGTGTAAAGAACAATATCGCTGATTAATATGCTTATCCGGTTCTAAACACTGTAGCAACATGCCTCTACTAGTTCTAATTTTCTGTTGATTTCAGATATTATGAATAAGAAACCAAGATTAGCCTGGGAACTCTATCTAAAGATGGAAACTTCAGGAGAATCCTTTAGTCTTCTGCAGCTAATTGCAAATGACTGCTACAAAGTATGTTGTCTTTAATCCATTTTCCTTCACTATCTACAGTAAATCAACCCTGTAGAATTGTAACTTTTTTACCTTCTCAAGCCATGTAATTTTTTTAAATAAATTGACTTGTACACTTTTTTGTTGTTAAATCCCATTTTCTTACAATCACAATTTATACGATATAGGCCTAATTCCTAGACTATAAAGCAGTTTGTTAGTTTGGAGGTTTTTTTATGATGCATGAAGTTGTCCCAAGAAATAAACCATGCTGACTACTTTTCCTATGATCATATTGAGACATCTTAAGAAAGATTATCAGTGATTTCTGCCTTTCATTGAGTAAGGAAATTAACTTTTCTTTATGTTTATGGTATTTTTCTAAGATGTAGATGCAAATATTTCACAAAACTACAGGTTTATCTTTTTTCTTATAAGTGCTCAATTCCTTTATTTTTAAATGTTCATTTAGAAGAAAATGCTTTATATTGAGCCAGAGGATTCAATCATTTGAGCTATTCCTGAATTTT